>NC_090323.1:49582217-49794394 GCF_040869045.1 Eurosta solidaginis
GTGGTGATGATTGTGCAGTGCGAACTTGTGCAATATGGGCACGTCTCCATTCATTTTATTCTGCACGTTCCCCTTGCGTTTGATTATCACGGACATTCTGACTAATTATTGCACGGCGTCTACGTCGTCCAAGGTTTGATCGTCTAAAAGGAGGCATTAGTCAAGCAAATAACTCTAGCTAAAATGCAATAAAGTAATTTTTTACTAATCCTAATAAAAAGAAAATTCTTTAAAAAAAATACTTACGGAATGAATGTATCGCAATATATGCCCGCAGTTCTAGAAGATAACCTCACTTTTTACACGCAAACTTATTTTCTTAAAAATGATCGAATTGATAAATATCGCAAAAGAATTTCAATTGCTCGTAATGCTTGTACCGTTTGTGGATGTGATACGCGATATATGACTATCCGAAATCAGAAAAATAAATCGATGAACACGAAAATCAGAAAAACTCGAATCAATTGCAGCAAGAAAAATAGCACATAATAACAAGTAAGGAAGGCTAAGTTCGGGTGTAACCGAACATTACATACTCAGTTGAGAGCTATGGAGACAAAATAAGGAAAATCACCATGTAGGAAAATGAACCTAGGGTAACCCTGGAATGTGGTTGTATGACATGTGTATCAAATGGAATGTATTAAAAAGTATTTTAAGAGAGAGTAGGCCATAGTTCTATGGATGGACACCATTTAGGGATATCGCCATAAAGGTGGACCAGGGCTGACTCTAGAATGTGTTTGTACGATATGGGTATCAAATGAAAGGTGTTAATGAGTATTTTGAAAAGGAGTGATCCTTAGTTCCCTAGGTGGACGCCGTTTCGAGATATCGCCATAAAGGTGGACCAGGGGTGTCTCTAGTTGTACGATATGGGAATCAAATGAAAGCTGTTACTGAGCGTTTTAAGAGGGAGTGGGCATTAGGTCTATAGGTGGACGCCTTTTCGAGATATCGCCATTAGGGTGGGCCAGGGGTGACTCTAGAATGTTTGTACGATATGGGTATCAAACGAAAGGTGTTACTGAGCATTTTAAGAGGGAGTGGGCATTAGGTCTATAGGTGGACGCCTTTTCGAGATATCGCCATTAGGGTGGGCCAGGGGTGACTCTGGAATGTGTTTGTACGATATGGGTATCAAATGAAAGGTGGTAATGAGTATTTTAAGAGGGAGTGGGCACTAGGTTTATAGGTGGACGCCTTTTCGAGATATCGCCATTAGGGTGGGCCAGGGGTGACTCTAGAATGTGTTTGTACGATATGGGTATCAAACGAAAGGTATTACTGAGCATTTTAAGAGGGAGTGGGCATTAGGTCCATAGGTGGACGCCTTTTCGAGATATCGCCATTAGGGTGGGCCAGGGGTGACTCTGGAATGTGTTTGTACGATATGGGTATCAAATGAAAGGTGGTAATGAGTATTTTAAGAGGGAGTAGGCTCTAGGTTTATAGGTGGACGCCTTTTCGAGATATCGCCATTAGGGTGGGCCAGGGGTGACTCTAGAATGTTTGTACAATATGGGTATCAAACGAAAGGTGTTACTGAGCATTTTAAGAGAAAGTGGGCATTAGGTCTATAGGTGGGCGCCTTTTCGAGATATCGCCATTAGGGTGGGCCAGGGTGACTCTAGAATGTGTTTGTACGATATGGGTATCAAATGAAAGGTGGTAATGAGTATTTTAAAAGGGAGTAATCCTCAGTTCTATAGGTGGACGCCTTTTCGAGATATCGCCATAAAGGTTGACCAAGGGTGACTCTAGAATGTTTGTACGATATGGGTATCAAACGAAAGGTGTTACTGAGCATTTTAAGAGGGAGTGGGCATTAGGTCTATAGGTGGACGCCTTTTCGAGATATCGCCATTAGGGTGGGCCAGGGGTGACTCTAGAATGTTTGTACGATATGGGTATCAAACGAAAGGTGTTACTGAGCATTTTAAGAGGGAGTGGGCATTAGGTCTATAGGTGCACGCCTTTTCGAGATATCGCCATTAGGGTGGGCCAGGGGTGACTCTAGAATGTTTGTACGATATGGGTATCAAAGGAAAGGTGTTACTGGGCATTTTAAGAGGGAGTGGACATTAGGTCTATAGGCGGACGACTTTTCGAGATATCGCCATTAGGGTGGGCCAGGGGTGACTCTAGAATGTTTTTACGATATGGGTATCAAACGAAAGGTGTTACTGAGCATTTTAAGAGGGAGTGGGCATTAGGTCTATAGGTGCACGCCTTTTCGAGATATCGCCATTAGGGTGGGCCAGGGTTGACTCTAGAATGTGTTTGTACGATATGGATATCAAATTAAAGGTATTAATGAGGGTTTTAAAAGCGAGTGGCCCTTAGATGTATATGTGAAGGCGTTCTCGCGATATCGACCAAATGTGGATCAGGTGATCCAGAAAATCATCTGTCGGGTACTGCTAATTTATTTATATATTCAATAACACTAACAGTATTCCTGCCAAGATTCCAAGGGCTGTTGATTTCGCCTTGTAGAACTTTTTCATTTTCTTCTACTTAATATGGTAGGTGTCACACCCATTTTACAAAGTTTTTTCCAAAGTTATATTTTGCGTCAATAAACCAATCCAGTTGCCATGTTTCATCCCTTTTTTCGTATTTGGTATAGAATTATGGCATTTTTTTAATTTTTCGTAATTTTCGATATCGATAAAGTGGGCGTGGTTATGGTCGGATTTCGGCCATTTTTTATACCAAGATAAAGTGAGTTCAGATAAGTACGTGGGCTAAGTTTAGTAAAGATATATCGGTTTTTGCTCAAGTTATTGTGTTAACGGCCGAGCGGAAGGACAGAGGGTGGACTGTGTATAAAAACTGGGCGTGGCTTCCACCGATTTCGCCCATTTTCACAGAGAACAGTTAGCGTCATAGAATCTATGCTCCTACCAAATTTCAAAAGGATTGGTAAATTTTTGTTCGACTTATGGCATTAAAAGTATTCTAGACACACTAAATGAAAATGGGCGGAGCCACGCCCATTTTGAAATTTTCTTTTATTTTTGTATTTTGTTGCATCATATCATTACTGGAGCTGAATTTTGACTTAATTTACTTATATACAGTAAAGATATTAAATTTTTTGTTAAAATTTGAATTTAAAAAAAAATTTTTTTAAAAAGTGGGCGTGTTCTTCATCCAATTTTGCTAATTTTTATTTAGCACATATATAATAATAGTAGTAACGTTCCTGCCAAATTTTATCATGATATCTTCAACGGCTGCCAAATTAAAGCTTGCAAAACTTTTAAATTACCTTCTTGTAAAAGTGGGCGGTGCCACGCCCGTTGTCCAAAATCTTACTAATTTTCTATTCTGCGTCATAACGTCAACCCATCTACCAAGTTTCATCGCTTTAACCGCCTTTGGCAATGAATTATCGCATTTTTTCGGTTTTTCGAAATTTTCGATATCGAAAAAGTGGGCGTGGTTATAGTCCGATATCGTTCATTTTAAATAGCGATCTGAGATGAGTGCTCAGGAACCTACACACCAAATTTCATCAAGATACCTCAAAATTTACTCAAGTTATCGTGTTAACGGACGGACGGACGGACGGACGGACGGACGGACATGGCTCAATCCAATTATTTTTGGATCCTGATTATTTTGATATATGGAAGTCTATATCTATCTCGATTCCTTTATATATGTACAACCAACCGTTATCCAATCAAACTTAATATACTCTGTGAGCTCTGCTCAACTGAGTATAAAAAATGACAATGAGAAAAGTGCACCTGTCAAATTACGCTCAACCTAAGCACAGCGCCATCTGTTATTTATCCCGTTAATTTCTCCACTCAAAATGCAATTTTATCACAATGAATTTCACAATTATCCGAAACTTACAGAAACACAGCACCATCTGTTATTTATCTCGCTATATTAAAAATCAATTTTCGTTTTCTCCAATTTTCCGACTTTTCCGCAGGGTTTTCCCAAAATTTTCTTTCGTAAAAACCTTCTCCTAGCAATTACGAAGAACTGAAAAAAAATTTGAGCCAAATCGGTCCTGCCGTTCTCAATTTTCGATTTCTCCAATTTTCCGACTTTTCCGCAGTGTTTTCCCAAAATTTTCTTTCGTAAAAACCTTCCCCTAGCAACTAAGAAGAACTGAAAAAAAATTTGAGCCAAATCGGTCCTGCCGTTCTCAATTTTCGATTTCTCCAATTTTCCGACTTTTCCGCAGGGTTTCCCCAAAATTTTCTTTCGTAAAAACCTTCTCCTAGCAATTACGAAGAACTGAAAACAAATTTGAGCCAAATCGGTCCTGCCGTTCTCAATTTTTGATTTCTCCAATTTTCCGACTTTTCCACAGGGTTTTCCCAAAATTTTCTTTCGGAAAAACCTTCTCCTAGCAATTACGAAGAACTGAAAAAAAATTTGAGCCAAATCGGTCCTGCCGTTCTCAATTGATGAATTACTATACATTTTTCACACCATTTTTATACTCAGTTGAGCAGAGCTCACAGAGAATATTAACTTTGATTGGATAACGGTTGGTTGTACAGGTATAAAGGAATCGAGATAGATATAGACTTCCATATATCAAAATCATCAGTATCGAAAAAAAATTCGATTGAGCCATGTCCGTCCGTCCGTCCGACCGTCCGTCTGTCCGTTAACACGATAACTTGAGTAAATTTTGAGGTATCTTGATGAAATTTGGTATGCAGGTTCCTGGGCACTCATCTCAGATCGCTATTTAAAATGAACGATATCGGACAATAACCACGGCCACTTTTTCGATATCGAAAATTTCGAAAAATCGAAAAAGTGCGATAATTCTTTACCAAATACGGATTAAGCGATGAAACTTGGTAAGTTAGTTGAACTTATGACGCAAAATAGAAAAATGGTAAAATTTTGGACAATGGGCGTGGCACCGCCCACTACTAAAAGAAGGTAATTTAGAAGTTTTGCAAGTTGTTATTTGGCAATCGTTGAAGATATCATGATGAAATTTGGCAGGAACATTACTCTTATTACTATGTGTCTGCCAACTTAAAATTAGCAAAATCGGAGAATGCAAGGCAGATGAGTTTTCACTGAGAGCTTTTCATGGCAGAAATACACCCGGAGCGCTTGCCAAACACTGCCGAGGGGCGACCCCGCTTAGAAAAATTTTCTTCTAATTTAAAAACCTTATTTCTAAAATTTTGATGTTGCTTTGCCCGGGGTTCGAACCCAGGGCATACGGTGTGGTAGGCGGAGCACGCTACCATCACACCACGGTGGCCGCCAATATGGACGCAAAATATAACTTTAGAAAAAAACTTGGTAAAATGGGTGTGACACCTACCATATTAAGTAGAAGAAAATGAAAAAGTTTTGCAGGGCGAAATCAAAAGCCCTTGGAATCTTGGAAGGAATACTGTTCGTGGTATTACATATATAAATAAATTAGCGGTACCCGACAGATGAAGTTCTGGATCACCCTGGTCCACATTTTGGTCGATATCTCGAAAACGCCTTCACATATACAACTAAGGGCCACTCCCTTTTAAAACCCTCATTAATACCTTTAATTTGATACCCATATCATACAAACACATTCTAGAGTCACCTCTGGTCCACGTTTGTGGCGATATCTCGAAAAGGCGTCCACATATAGAACTAAGGCCCACTCCCTTTTAAAATACTCATTAACACCTTTCATTTGATACCCATATCGTACAAAAAAATTCTAGAGTCACCCCTGGCCCACCTTTATGGCGATATCTCGAAAAGGCATCCACCTATGGAACTAAGGACCACTCCCTTTTAAAATACTCATTAACACCTTTCATTTGATACCCATATCGTACAAACACATTCTAGAGTCATCCCTGGTCCACCTTTATGGCGATATCTCGAAAAGGCGTCCACCTATAGAACTAAGGCCCAAGCTCTTTTAAAATACTCATTAACACCTTTCATTTGATACCCATATCGTACAAACGAATTCTAGAGTCATCCCTGGTCCACCTTTATGGCGATATCTCGAAAAGGCGTCCACCTATAGAACTGAGGATTACTCCCTTTTAAAATACTCATTACCACCTTTCATTTGATACCCATATCGTACAAACACATTCTAGAGTCACCCTGGCCCACCCTAATAGCGATATCTCGAAAAGGCGCCCACCTATAGACCTAATGCCCACTTTCTCTTAAAATGCTCAGTAACACCTTTCGTTTGATACCCATATTGTACAAACATTCTAGAGTCACCCCTGGCCCACCCTAATGGCGATATCTCGAAAAGGCGTCCACCTATAAACCTAGAGCCCACTCCCTCTTAAAATACTCATTACCACCTTTCATTTGATACCCATATCGTACAAACACATTCCAGAGTCACCCCTGGCCCACCCTAATGGCGATATCTCAAAGAGCATTTGTTTTTTTATACAAGGTATTACAGTGGTATAGTAGAAATAGATCTATACGAATCGAAATAAACTATAGAGTGGCATGAAACAGCGCGTACCGTCATTGGAAAGAGCAATGGGCCCATTACACCGATCTAAAATTAGAGAAGCATTTCCTTCCCTAATATTCTAAGCCACTGCCTGCATAGAAAAACAAATAACATAAATTGTGTTCCTATCAGAAGCAGTCAGAAATAGGCACTAAAAAAATGCAAGGCAAGATAACCTCCGGAGAGATTATAGGCCGAGCTTCTCTTCCAATTTACGAAGTGCTCCTTTTAATTTTTCCTACAAATTGGCTGGCCGGGACCTACATGTTTTATGCCTACCCCGAACGGCATCTGCAAGGCAGATGCATTTTCACTGAGAAGCTTTTAAAGGCAGAAATACACTCGGAGTGTTTGTAAAATCACTGCCGAGTGGCGACCTTGATTAGAGAAACTTTTTATACTCAGTTGAGCAGAGCTCACAGAGAATATTAACTTTGATTGGATAACGGTTGGTTGTACATATATAAAGGAATCGAGATAGATATAGACTTCCATATATCAAAATAATCAGGATCGAAAAAAAATTTGATTGAGCCATGTCCGTCCGTCCGTCCGTCCGTCCGTCCGTCCGTCCGTCCGTTAACACGATAACTTGAGTAAATTTTGAGGTATCTTGATGAAATTTGGTATGTAGGTTCCTGAGCACTCATCTCAGATCGCTATTTAAAATGAATGATATCGGACTATAACCACGCCCACTTTTTCGATATCGAAAATTTCGAAAAACCGAAAAAGTGCGATAACTCATTACAAAAGACAGATAAAGCGACGAAACTTGGTAGATGGGTTGATGTTATGACGCAGAATAGAAAATTAGTAAGATTTTGGACAATGGGCGTGGCCCCGCCCACTTTTACAAGAAGGTAATTTAAAAGTTTTGCAAGCTGTAATTTGGCAGTCGTTGAAGATATCATGATGAAATTTGGCAGGAACGTTACTACTATTACTCTATATGTGCTAAATAAAAATTAGCAAAATTGGATTAAGAACACGCCCACTTTTTAAAAAAAAATTTTTTTAAATTCAAATTTTAACAAAAAATTTAATATCTTTACTGTATATAAGTAAATTAAGTCAAAATTCAACTCCAGTAATGATATGATGCAACAAAATACAAAAATAAAAGAAAATTTCAAAATGGGCGTGGCTCCGCCCTAGAATACTTTTATTGCCATAAGTCGAACAAAAATTTACCAATCCTTCTCAAATTTGGTAGGAGCATAGATTCTATGACGGTAACTGTTCTCTGTGAAAATGGGCGAAATCGGTGGAAGCCACGCCCAGTTTTTATACACAGTCCACCGTCTGTCCTTCCGCTCGGCCATTAACACAATAACTTGAGCAAAATCCGATATATCTTTACTAAACTTAGCCCACGTACTTACCTGAGCTCACTTTTTCTTGGTATAAAAAATGGGCGAAATCTGACCATAACCACGCCCACTTTATCGATATCGAAAATTACGAAAAATGAAAAAAATGCCATAATTCTATACCAAATACGAAAAAAGGGATGAAACATGGTAACTGGATTGGTTTGTTGACGCAAAATATAACTTTGGAAAAATCTTTGTAAAATGGGTGTGACACCTACCATATTAAGTAGAAGAAAATGAAAAAGTTCTACAAGGCGAAATCAACAGCCCTTGGAATCTTGGCAGGAATACTGTTAGTGGTATTGCATATATAAATAAATTAGCAGTACCCGACAGATGATTTTCTGGATCACCTGGTCCACATTTTGGTGGATATCACGAGAACGCCTTCACATATACATCTAAGGGCCACTCGCTTTTAAAACCCTCATTAATACCTTTAATTTGATATCCATATCGTACAAAAACATACCAGAGTCACCCCTGTCCCACCCTAATGGCGATATCTCGAAAGGGCGTCCACCTATAGAACTAATGCCCCCTCTCTCTTAAAATGCTCAGTAACAGCTTTCGTTTGATACCCATATCGTACAAACATTCTAGAGTAACCCCTGGCCCACCCTAATGGCGATATCTCGAAAAGGCGTCCACCTATAGACCTAGTGTCCACTCCCTGTTAAAATGCTCAGTAACACCTTTCGTTTGATACCCATATCGTACAAACATTCTAGAGTCACCCCTGGCCCACCCTAATGGCAATATCTCGAAAAGGCGTCCACCTATAGACCTAATGCCCACTCCCTCTTAAAATGCTCAGTAACAGCTTTCGTTTGATACCCATATCGTACAAACATTCTAGAGTCACACCTGGCCCACCCTAATGGCGATATTTCGAAAAGGCGTCCACCTATAGAACTAAGGATTACTCCCTTTTAAAATACTCATTACCACCTTTCATTTGATACCCATATCGTACAAACACATTCTAGAGTCACCCTGGCCCACCCTAATGGCGATATCTCGAAAAGGCGTCCACCTATAGACCTAATGTCCACTCCCTCTTAAAATGCTCAGTAACACCTTTCGTTTGATACCCATATCGTACAAACATTCTAGAGTCACCCCTGGCCCACCCTAATGGCGATATCTCGAAAAGGCGTCCACCTATAGACCTAATGTACACTCCCTCTTAAAATGCTCAGTAACACCTTTCGTTTGATACCCATATCATACAACATTCTAGAGTCACCCCTGTCCCACCCTAATGGCGATATCTCGAAAAGGTGTCCACCTATAGACCTAATGCCCACTCCCTCTTAAAATGCTCAGTAACACCTTTCGTTTGATACCCATATCGTCCAAACATTCTAGAGTCACACCTGGCCCACCCTAATGGCGATATCTCGAAAAGGCGTCCACCTATAGAACTAAGGATTACTCCCTTTTAAAATACTCATTACCACCTTTCATTTGATACCCATATCGTACAAACACATTCTAGAGTCACCCTGGCCCACCCTAATGGCGATATCTCGAAAAGGCGTCCACCTATAGACCTAATGCCCACTCCCTCTTAAAATGCTCAGTAACACCTTTCGTTTGATACCCATATCGTACAAACATTCTAGAGTCACCCTTGGTCCACCTTTATGGCGATATCTCGAAAAGGCGTCCACCTATAGAACTAAGGATTACTCCCTTTTAAAATACTCCTTACCACCTTTCATTTGATACCCATATCGTACAAACACATTCTAGAGTCACCCCTGGCCCACCCTAATGGCGATATCTCGAAAAGGCGTCCACCTATAGACCTAATGCCCACTCCATCTTAAAATGCTCAGTAACACCTTTCGTTTGATACCCATATCGTACAAACATTCTAGAGTCACCCCTGGCCCACCCTAATTGCGATATCTCGAAAGGGCGTCCACCTATAGACCTAATGCCCACTCCCTCTTAAAATGCTCAGTAACACCTTTCGTTTGATGCACATATCGTACAAACACATTCTAGAGTCACCCCTGGCCCACCCTAATGGCGATATCTCGAAAAGGCGCCCACCTATAGACCTAATGCCCACTCCCTCTTAAAATGCTCAGTAACACCTTTCGTTTGATACCCATACCGTACAAACATTCTAGAGTCACCCCTGGCCCACCCTAATGGCGATATCTCGAAAAGGCGTCCACCTATAGACCTAATGCCCACTCCCTCTTAAAATGCTCAGTAACACCTTTCATTTGATTCCCATATCGTACAAACACATTCTAGAGACACCCCTGGTCCACCTTTATGGCGATATCTCGAAACGGCGTCCACCTATGGAACTAAGGATCACTCCTTTTCAAAATACTCATTAACAGCTTTCATTTGATACCCATATCGTACAAACACATCATAGAATCACCCCTGGTCCACCTTAATGGGGACATCTCGAAAAGGCGTCCACCGATAGACCTAAGGCCCACTGCCTCTTAAAATGCTCAGTAACACCTTTCATTTGATACCCATATCGTACAAACAAATTCTAGAGTCAGCCCTGGTCTACCTTTATGGCGATATCCCTAAATAGCGTTCATCCATAGAACTATGGCCTATTCTCTCTTAAAATACTCTTTAATACCTTTCATTTGATACACATGTTATACAACCACATTCCAGGGTTACCCCAGATTGATTTTCCTTATTTTGTCTCCATAGCTCTCAACTGAGTATGTTATGTTCGGTTACACCCGAACTTAGCCTACCTTACTTGTTTCCAATTGAAGACGCTTTTTTCCCACGATCTTCGGTGTGGTAGGCGATGCACCACCACACCACGGCGGCGCACCTACACTAAGCTTACCTAATTATTCCCACTTGCAGAAAGCCAAGTTATCTTTTTATCTCGGAGATAGCTGCTCTGAGGGTTTAAACTCATACAATTTTGACAAATTTTAAAAATAAATGCGAGTTGAAAAGTTCTGCAAGTGGGCTTTATACCGATTTAATACAGAAGTTAAATGGAATCTCAATTTTATTTAATGAAATTATTAATTTTTCCTTATCTTTATTTTATTTATTACGTTTTTTACAAAAAACAAGTAAGGAAGGTTAAGTTCGGGTGTAACCGAACATTACATACTCAGTTGAGAGCTATGGAGACAAAATAAGGAAAATAACCATGTAGGAAAATGAACCGAGGGTAACCCTGGAATGTGTTTGTATGACATGTGTATCAAATGAAAGGTATTAAAGAGTATTTTAAGAGGGAGTGGGCCATAGTTCTATAGGTGGACAGCATTTCGAGATATCGCCATAAAGGTGGACCAGGGGTGACTCTAGAATGCGTTTGTACAATATGGGTATCAAACGAAAGGTGTTAATGAGTATTTTAAAAGGGCGTGGGCCTTAGTTCTATAGGTGGACGCCTTTTCGAGATATCGCCATAAAGGTGGACCAGGGATGACTCTAGAATTCGTTTGTACGATATGGGTATCAAATGAAAGGTGTTAATGAGTATTTTAAAAGAGCGTGGGCCTTAGTTCTATAGGTGGACGCCTTTTCGAGATATCGCCACAAAGGTGGACCAGGGGTGACTCTAGAATTTGTTTGTACGATATGGGTATCAAATGAAAGGTGTTAATGAGTATTTTAAAAGGGAGTAATCCTCAGTTCTATAGGTGGACGCCTTTTCGAGATATCGCCATAAAGGTTGACCAAGGGTGACTCTAGAATGTTTGTACGATATGGGTATCAAACGAAAGGTGTTACTGAGCATTTTAAGAGGGAGTGGGCATTAGGTCTATAGGTGGACGCCTTTTCGAGATATCGCCATTAGGGTGGGCCAGGGGTGACTCTAGAATGTTTGTACGATATGGGTATCAAACGAAAGGTGTTACTGAGCATTTTAAGAGGGAGTGGGCATTAGGTCTATAGGTGCACGCCTTTTCGAGATATCGCCATTAGGGTGGGCCAGGGGTGACTCTAGAATGTTTGTACGATATGGGTATCAAAGGAAAGGTGTTACTGGGCATTTTAAGAGGGAGTGGACATTAGGTCTATAGGTGGACGACTTTTCGAGATATCGCCATTAGGGTGGGCCAGGGGTGACTCTAGAATGTTTTTACGATATGGGTATCAAACGAAAGGTGTTACTGAGCATTTTAAGAGGGAGTGGGCATTAGGTCTATAGGTGCACGCCTTTTCGAGATATCGCCATTAGGGTGGGCCAGGGTTGACTCTAGAATGTGTTTGTACGATATGGATATCAAATTAAAGGTATTAATGAGGGTTTTAAAAGCGAGTGGCCCTTAGATGTATATGTGAAGGCGTTCTCGCGATATCGACCAAATGTGGATCAGGTGATCCAGAAAATCATCTGTCGGGTACTGCTAATTTATTTATATATTCAATAACACTAACAGTATTCCTGCCAAGATTCCAAGGGCTGTTGATTGCGCCTTGTAGAACTTTTTCATTTTCTTCTACTTAATATGGTAGGTGTCACACCCATTTTACAAAGTTTTTTCCAAAGTTATATTTTGCGTCAATAAACCAATCCAGTTGCCATGTTTCATCCCTTTTTTCGTATTTGGTATAGAATTATGGCATTTTTTTAATTTTTCGTAATTTTCGATATCGATAAAGTGGGCGTGGTTATGGTCGGATTTCGGCCATTTTTTATACCAAGATAAAGTGAGTTCAGATAAGTACGTGGGCTAAGTTTAGTAAAGATATATCGGTTTTTGCTCAAGTTATTGTGTTAACGGCCGAGCGGAAGGACAGAGGGTGGACTGTGTATAAAAACTGGGCGTGGCTTCCACCGATTTCGCCCATTTTCACAGAGAACAGTTAACGTCATAGAATCTATGCTCCTACCAAATTTCAAAAGGATTGGTAAATTTTTGTTCGACTTATGGCATTAAAAGTATTCTAGACACACTAAATGAAAATGGGCGGAGCCACGCCCATTTTGAAATTTTCTTTTATTTTTGTATTTTGTTGCATCATATCATTACTGGAGCTGAATTTTGACTTAATTTACTTATATACAGTAAAGATATTAAATTTTTTGTTAAAATTTGAATTTAAAAAAAAATTTTTTTAAAAAGTGGGCGTGTTCTTCATCCAATTTTGCTAATTTTTATTTAGCACATATATAATAATAGTAGTAACGTTCCTGCCAAATTTTATCATGATATCTTCAACGACTGCCAAATTAAAGCTTGCAAAACTTTTAAATTACCTTCTTGTAAAAGTGGGCGGTGCCACGCCCATTGTCCAAAATCTTACTAATTTTCTATTCTGCGTCATAACGTCAACCCATCTACCAAGTTTCATCTCTTTAACCGCCTTTGGCAATGAATTATCGCATTTTTTCGGTTTTTCGAAATTTTCGATATCGAAAAAGTGGGCGTGGTTATAGTCCGATATCGTTCATTTTAAATAGCGATCTGAGATGAGTGCTCAGGAACCTACACACCAAATTTCATCAAGATACCTCAAAATTTACTCAAGTTATCGTGTTAACGGACGGACGGACGGACGGACGGACGTACGGACATGGCTCAATCCAATTATTTTTGGATCCTGATTATTTTGATATATGGAAGTCTATATCTATCTCGATTCCTTTATATATGTACAACCAACCGTTATCCAATCAAACTTAATATACTCTGTGAGCTCTGCTCAACTGAGTATAAAAAATGACAATGAGAAAAGTGCACCTGTCAAATTACGCTCAACCTAAGCACAGCGCCATCTGTTATTTATCCCGTTAATTTCTCCACTTAAAATGCAATTTTATCACAATGAATTTCACAATTATCCGAAACTTACAGAAACACAGCACCATCTGTTATTTATCTCGCTATATTAAAAATAAATTTTCGTTTTCTCCAATTTTCCGACTTTTCCGCAGGGTTTTCCCAAAATTTTCTTTCGTAAAAAAATTGTCTCCTAGCAATTACGAAGAACTGAAAAAAAATTTGAGCCAAATCGGTCCTGCCGTTCTCAATTTTCGATTTCTCCAATTTTCCGACTTTTCCGCAGTGTTTTCCCAAAATTTTCTTTCGTAAAAACCTTCCCCTAGCAACTAAGAAGAACTGAAAAAAAATTTGAGCCAAATCGGTCCTGCCGTTCTCAATTTTCGATTTCTCCAATTTTCCGACTTTTCCGCAGGGTTTCCCCAAAATTTTCTTTCGTAAAAACCTTCTCCTAGCAATTACGAAGAACTGAAAACAAATTTGAGCCAAATCGGTCCTGCCGTTCTCAATTTTTGATTTCTCCAATTTTCCGACTTTTCCACAGGGTTTTCTAGAATTCGTTTGTACGATATGGGTATCAAATGAAAGGTGTTAATGAGTATTTTAAAAGAGCGTGGGCCTTAGTTCTATAGGTGGACGCCTTTTCGAGATATCGCCATAAAGGTGGACCAGGGGTGACTCTAGAATTTGTTTGTACGATATGGGTATCAAATGAAAGGTGTTAATGAGTATTTTAAAAGGGAGTGGGCCTTAGTTCCATAGGTGGATGCCTTTTCGAGATATCGCCATAAAGGTGGGCCAGGGGTGACTCTAGAATTTTTTTTGTACGATATGGGTATCAAATGAAAGGTGTTAATGAGTATTTTAAAAGGGAGTGGGCCTTAGTTCTATATGTGGACGCCTTTTCGAGATATCGCCATAAACGTGGACCAGAGGTGACTCTAGAATGTGTTTGTATGATATGGGTATCAAATTAAAGGTATTAATGAGGGTTTTAAAAGGGAGTGGCCCTTAGTTGTATATGTGAAGGCGTTTTCGAGATATCGACCAAAATGTGGACCAGGGTGATCCAGAACTTCATCTGTCGGGTACCGCTAATTTATTTATATATGTAATACCACGAACAGTATTCCTTCCAAGATTCCAAGGGCTTTTGATTTCGCCCTGCAAAACTTTTTCATTTTCTTCTACTTAATATGGTAGGTGTCACACCCATTTTACCAAGTTTTTTTCTAAAGTTATATTTTGCGTCCATATTGGCGGCTACCGTGGTGTGATGGTAGCGTGCTCCGCCTACCACACCGTATGCCCTGGGTTCGAACCCCGGGCAAAGCAACATCAAAATTTTAGAAATAAGGTTTTTAAATTAGAAGAAAATTTTTCTAAGCGGGGTCGCCCCTCGGCAGTGTTTGGCAAGCGCTCCGGGTGTATTTCTGCCATGAAAAGCTCTCAGTGAAAACTCATCTGCCTTGCATTCTCCGATTTTGCTAATTTTTAGTTGGCAGACACATAGTAATAAGAGTAACGTTCCTGCCAAATTTCATCATGATATCTTCAACGATTGCCAAATAACAACTTGCAAAACTTCTAAATTACCTTCTTTTAGTAGTGGGCGGTGCCACGCCCATTGTCCAAAATTTTACCATTTTTCTATTTTGCGTCATAAGTTCAACTAACTTACCAAGTTTCATCGCTTAATCCTTATTTGGTAATGAATTATCGCACTTTTTCGATTTTTCGAAATTTTCGATATCGAAAAAGTGGCCGTGGTTATTGTCCGATATCGTTCATTTTAAATAGCGATCTGAGATGAGTGCCCAGGAACCCACATACCAAATTTCATCAAGATACCTCAAAATTTACTCAAGTTATCGTGTTAACGGACAGACGGACGGACGGACATGGCTCAATCGAATTTTTTTTCGATACTGATGATTTTGATATATGGAAGTCTATATCTATCTCGATTCCTTTATACCTGTACAACCAACCGTTATCCAATCAAAGTTAATATACTCTGTGAGCTCTGCTCAACTGAGTATAAAAATGGTGTGAAAAATGTATAGTAATTCATCAATTGAGAACGGCAGGACCGATTTGGCTCAAATTTTTTTTCAGTTCTTCGTAATTGCTAGGAGAAGGTTTTTCCGAAAGAAAATTTTGGGAAAACCCTGCGGAAAAGTCGGAAAATTGGAGAAAACGAAAATTGATTTTTAATATAGCGAGATAAATAACAGATGGTGCTGTGTTTCTGTAAGTTTCGGATAATTGTGAAATTCATTGTGATAAAATTGCATTTTGAGTGGAGAAATTAACGGGATAAATAACAGATGGCGCTGTGCTTAGGTTGAGCGTAATTTGACAGGTGCACTTTTCTCATTGTCATTTTTTATACTCAGTTGAGCAGAGCTCACAGAGTATATTAAGTTTGATTTGATAACGGTTGGTTGTACATATATAAAGGAATCGAGATAGATATAGACTTCCATATATCAAAATAATCAGGATCCAAAAATAATTGGATTGAGCCATGTCCGTCCGTCCGTCCGTCCGTCCGTCCGTCCGTTAACACGATAACTTGAGTAAATTTTGAGGTATCTTGATGAAATTTGGTGTGTAGGTTCCTGAGCACTCATCTCAGATCGCTATTTAAAATGAACGATATCGGACTATAACCACGCCCACTTTTTCGATATCGAAAATTTCGAAAAACAGAAAAAATGCGATAATTCATTGCCAAAGGCGGTTAAAGCGATGAAACTTGGTAGATGGGTTGACGTTATGACGCAGAATAGAAAATTAGTAAGATTTTGGACAATGGGCGTGGCACCGCCCACTTTTACAAGAAGGTAATTTAAAAGTTTTGCAAGCTTTAATTTGGCAGTCGTTGAAGATATCATGATAAAATTTGGCAGGAACGTTACTACTATTATTATATATGTGCTAAATAAAAATTTGCAAAATTGGATGAAGAACACGCCCACTTTTTAAAAAAATTTTTTTTTTAATTCAAATTTTAACAAAAAATTTAATATCTTTACTGTATATAAGTAAATTAAGTCAAAATTCAGCTCCAGTAATGATATGATGCAACAAAATACAAAAATAAAAGAAAATTTCAAAATGGGCGTGGCTCCGCCCATTTTCCTTTAGTGTGTCTAGAATACTTTTAATGCCCTAAGTCGAACAAAAATTTACCAATCCTTTTGAAATTTGGTAGGAGCATAGATTCTATGACGTTAACTGTTCTCTGTGAAAATGGGCGAAATCGGTGGAAGCCACGCCCAGTTTTTATACACAGTCCACCCTCTGTCCTTCCGCTCGGCCGTTAACACAATAACTTGAGCAAAAACCGATATATCTTTACTAAACTTAGCCCACGTACTTATCTGAACTCACTTTATCTTGGTATAAAAAATGGCCGAAATCCGACCATAACCACGCCCACTTTATCCATATCGAAAATTACGAAAAATTAAAAAAATGCCATAATTCTATACCAAATACGAAAAAAGGGATGAAACATGGCAACTGGATTGGTTTATTGACGCAAAATATAACTTTGGAAAAAACTTTGTAAAATGGGTGTGACACCTACCATATTAAGTAGAAGAAAATGAAAAAGTTCTACAAGGCGAAATCAACAGCCCTTGGAATCTTGGCAGGAATACTGTTAGTGTTATTGAATATATAAATAAATTAGCAGTACCCGACAGATGATTTTCTGGATCACCTGATCCACATTTGGTCGATATCGCGAGAACGCCTTCACATATATATCTAAGGGCCACTCGCTTTTAAAACCCTCATTAATACCTTTAATTTGATATCCATATCGTACAAACACATTTTAGAGTCAACCCTGGCCCACCCTAATGGCGATATCTCGAAAAGGCGTGCACCTATAGACCTAATGCCCACTCCCTCTTAAAATGCTCAGTAACACCTTTCGTTTGATACCCATATCGTAAAAACATTCTAGAGTCACCCCTGGCCCACCCTAATGGCGATATCTCGAAAAGTCGTCCACCTATAGACCTAATGTCCACTCCCTCTTAAAATGCCCAGTAACACCTTTCCTTTGATACCCATATCGTACAAACATTCTAGAGTCACCCCTGGCCCACCCTAATGGCGATATCTCGAAAAGGCGTGCACCTATAGACCTAATGCCCACTCCCTCTTAAAATGCTCAGTAACACCTTTCGTTTGATACCCATATCGTACAAACATTCTAGAGTCACCCCTGGCCCACCCTAATGGCGATATCTCGAAAAGGCGTCCACCTATAGACCTAATGCCCACTCCATCTTAAAATGCTCAGTAACACCTTTCGTTTGATACCCATATCGTACAAACATTCTAGAGTCACCCTTGGTCAACCTTTATGGCGATATCTCGAAAAGGCGTCCACCTATAGAACTGAGGATTACTCCCTTTTAAAATACTCATTACCACCTTTCATTTGATACCCATATCGTACAAACACATTCTAGAGTCAACCTGGCCCACCCTAATAGCGATATCTCGAAAAGGCGCCCACCTATAGACCTAATGCCCACTTTCTCTTAAAATGCTCAGTAACACCTTTCGTTTGATACCCATATTGTACAAACATTCTAGAGTCACCCCTGGCCCACCCTAATGGCGATATCTCGAAAAGGCGTCCACCTATAAACCTAGAGCCCACTCCCTCTTAAAATACTCATTACCACCTTTCATTTGATACCCATATCGTACAAACACTTTCCAGAGTCACCCCTGGCCCACCCTAATGGCGATATCTCAAAGAGCATTTGTTTTTTTATACAAGGTATTACAGTGGTATAGTAGAAATAGATCTATACGAATCGAAATAAACTATAGAATGGCATGAAACAGCGCGTACCGTCATTGGAAAGAGCAATGGGCCCATTACACCGATCTAAAATTAGAGAAGCATTTCCTTCCCTAATATTCTAAGCCACTGCCTGCATAGAAAAACAAATAACATAAATTGTGTTCCTATCAGAAGCAGTCAGAAATAGGCAATAAAAAAATGCAAGGCAAGATAACCTCCGGAGAGATTATAGGCCGAGCTTCTCTTCCAATTTACGAAGTGCTCCTTTTAATTTTTCCTACAAATTGGCTGGCCGGGACCTACATGTTTTATGCCTACCCCGAACGGCATCTGCAAGGCAGATGCATTTTCACTGAGAAGCTTTTAAAGGCAGAAATACACTCGGAGTGTTTGTAAAATCACTGCCGAGTGGCGACCTTGATTAGAGAAACTTTTTTCTAATTGAAGACGCTTTTTTCCCACGATCTTCGGTGTGGTAGGCGATGCACCACCACACCACGGCGGCGCACCTACACTAAGCTTACCTAATTATTCCCACTTGCAGAAAGCCAAGTTATCTTTTTATTTCGGAGATAGCTGCTCTGAGGGTTTAAACTCATACAATTTTGACAAATTTTAAAAATAAATGCGAGTTGAAAAGTTCTGCAAGTGGGCTTTATACCGATTTAATACAGAAGTTAAATGGAATCTCAATTTTATTTAATGAAATTATTAATTTTTCCTTACCTTTATTTTATTTATTACGTTTTTTACAAAAAACAAGTAAGGAAGGTTAAGTTCGGGTGTAACCGAACATTACATACTCAGTTGAGAGCTATGGAGACAAAATAAGGAAAATAACCATGTAGGAAAATGAACCGAGGGAAACCCTGGAATGTGTTTGTATGACATGTGTATCAAATGAAAGGCATTAAAGAGTATTTTATGAGGGAGTGGGCCTTAGTTCTATATGTGGACGCCTTTTCGAGATATCGCCATAAACGTGGACCAGGGGTGACTCTAGAATTTATTTGTACTATATGGGTATCAAATGAAAGGTGTTAATGATAATTTTAAAAGGGAGTGGGCCTAAGTTCTATAGGTGGACGTCTTTTCGAGATATCGCCATAAAGGTGGACCAG
This sequence comes from Eurosta solidaginis, assembly GCF_040869045.1. Taxonomy (NCBI): domain Eukaryota; kingdom Metazoa; phylum Arthropoda; class Insecta; order Diptera; family Tephritidae; genus Eurosta; species Eurosta solidaginis. The sequence continues at coordinate 49,601,798 of NC_090323.1, forward strand.
GGGTGACTCTAGAATTTGTTTGTACGATATGAGTATCAAATGAAAGGTGTTAATGAGTATTTTAAGAGGGCGTGGGCCTTAGTTCTATATGTGGACGCCTTTTCGAGATATCGCCATAAACGTGGACCAGGGGTGACTCTAGAATTTGTTTGTACTATATGGGTATCAAATGAAATGTGTTAATGATAATTTTAAAAGGGAGTGGGCCTAAGTTCTATAGGTGGACGTCTATTCGAGATATCGCCATAAAGGTGGACCAGGGGTGACTCTAGAATTTGTTTGTACGATATGAGTATCAAATGAAAGGTGTTAATGAGTATTTTAAGAGGGCGTGGGCCTTAGTTCTATATGTGGACGCCTTTTCGAGATATCGCCATAAACGTGGACCAGGGGTGACTCTAGAATTTGTTTGTACTATATGGGTATCAAATGAAAGGTGTTAATGAGTATTTTAAAAGGGAGTGGGCTTAAGTTCTATAGGTGGACGCATTTCGGAATATCGTTATAAAAGTGGACCTGGGTTGACTCTAGAATGCGTTTGTACAATATGGGTATCAAATGACAGGTGCTAATGAGTATTTTAAAAGGGTGTGGGCCTTAGTTCTATAGGTGGACGCCTTTTCGAGATATCGCCATAAAGGTGGACCAGGGGTGACTCTAGAATTTGTTTGTACGATATGGGTATCAAATGAAAGGTGTTAATGAGTATTTTAAAAGGGCGTGGGCCTTAGTTCTATAGGTGGATGCCCTTTCGAGATATCGCCATAAAGGTGGGCCAGGGGGGACTCTAGAATTTTTGTGTACGATATGGGTATCAAATGAAAGGTGTTAATGAGTATTTTAAAAGGGAGTGGGCTTTAGTTCTATAGGTGGATGCCCTTTCGAGATATCGCCATAAAGGTGGGCCAGGGGTGACTCTAGAATTTTTGTGTACGATATGGGTATCAAATGAAAGGTGTTAATGAGTATTTTAAAAGGGTGTGGGCCTTAGTTCTATAGGTGGACACCTTTTCGAGATATCGCCATAAAGGTGGACCAGGGGTGACTCTAGAATTTGTTTGTACGATATGGGTATCAAATGAAAGGTGTTAATGAGTATTTTAAAGGGAGTGGGCCTTAGTTTTATAGGTGGATGCCTTTTCAAGATATCGCCATAAAGGTGGACCAGGGGTGACTCTAGAATTTTTTTGAAAGGTGTTAATGAGTATTTTAAAAAGGAGTGGGCCTTAGTTCTATATGTGGACGCCTTTTCGAGATATCGCCATAAACTTGGACCAGGGGTGACTCTAGAATTTGTTTGTACTATATGGGCATCAAATGAAATGTGTTAATGATAATTTTAAAAGGGAGTGGGCCTAAGTTCTATAGGTGGACGTCTTTTCGAGATATCGACATAAAGGTGGACCAGGGGTGACTCTAGAATTTGTTTGTACGATATGAGTATCAAATGAAAGGTGTTAATGAGTATTTTAAGAGGGCGTTGGCCTTAGTTCTATATGTGGACACCTTTTCGAGATATCGCCATAAACGTGGACCAGGGGTGACTCTAGAATTTGTTTGTACGATATGGGTATCAAATTAAAGGTATTAATGAGGGTTTTAAAAGGGAGTGGCCCTTAGTTGTATATGTGAAGGCGTTTTCGAGATATCTACCAAAATGTGGACCCGGGTGATCCAGAACATCATCTGTCGGGTACCGCTAATTTATTTATATATGTAATACTACGTACAGTATTCCTTCCAAGATTCTAAGGGCTTTTGATTTCGCCCTGCAAAACTTTTTCATTTTCTTCTACTTAATTGGTAGGTGTCACACCCATTTTACCAAGTAGCTGTCACACCCATTTTACCAAGTTTTTTTTCTAAAGTTATATTTTGCGTCAATAGACCAATACAATTACCATGTTTCATTCCTTTTTTCGTATTTGGTATATAATTATGGCATTTTTTTTATTTTTCGTAATTTTCGATATCGAAAAATTGGTCGTGGTCATAGTCGGATTTCGGCCATTTTTTACGCCAATACAAAGTGAGTTCAGATAAGTACGTGAGCTAAGTTTAGTAAAGATATATCGATTTTTGCTCAAGTTATCGTGTTAACGGCCGAGCGGAAGGACAGACGGTCGACTGTGTATAAAAACTGGGCGTGGCTTTAACCGATTTGGCCCATTTTCACAGAAAATAGTTATCGTCCTAGGAGCTAAGCCTCTACCAAATTTCACAGGGATTGGTTAATTTTTTTTCGACTTATGGCATTAAAAGCATCCTAGACAAATTAAATGAAAAAGGGCGGAGCAACGCCCATTTTGAAATTTTCTTTTATTTTTGTATTTTGTTGCACCATATCATTACTGGAGTTGAATGTTGGCATAATTTACTTATATGCTGTAAAGATATTAACTTTTCTTTTGAAATTTGAATTTAAAAAAAAATTTTTTTAAAAAGTGGGCGTGGTCGTTCTCCGATTTTGCTAATTTTTATTAAGCAGACATAAAGTAATAAGAGTAACGTTGCTGCCCAATTTCATCATGATATCTTCAACGACTGCAAAATTACAGCTTGCAAAACTTCTAAATTACCTTCATTTAAAAGTGGGCGGTGCCACGCCCATTGTCCAAAATTTTACTAGTTTTCTATTCTGCGTCATAATCTCAACTCACCTACCAAGTTTTATCGCTTAACGCGTATTTGGTAATGAATTATCACACTTTTCGATTTTTCGAAATTTACGATATCGAAAAAGTGGGCGTGGTTATTGTCCGATATCGTTCATTTTAAATAGCTATCTGAGATGAGTGCCAAGGAACCTACATACCAAATTTCATCAAGATACCTCAAAATGTACTCAATTTATCGTGTTAACGGACAGACGGACTGACGGACGGACGGACATGGCTCAATCGAATTTTTTTTCGATACTGATGATTTTGATATATGGAAGTCTATATCTATCTCGATTCCTTTATACCTGTACAACCAACCGTTATACAATCAAAGTTAATATACTCTGTGAGCTCTGCTCAACTGAGTATAAAAAAGGATCCGTTTTCACTTTAACTTTGAACATCTATGTATATATAATAGGGGGTTGTGTTAGTTACACTTTTTATAATATAACTAGCAGAAACGCAGAAGTTGTTCTGCTCTAGCTTTGGTCTATCTCCCTAAATTTAAGTAGTTTTTACCTCTTTCTCCCCCTTCCCCTTTTCCTGCTGTCTCTTTCCGTCTCCGTATTTTCCCTCACTTCTTTTCCGCTCCACCTATACTTATCTCTCTAGCTTGTTCTAACTATATCTTTTTCTTTTCTCTCTAGTTCTTCCTACTCTTCTCCATCCCTTGTTCCCAAGTCCCAGTAACAGTCCCAGTCCCAGGTGGTTATAGCTAGTATTTAAAATAAACTATTTTAATATAAATATTTTTATTTAATTATTTAAAAAATCAGTTTGTTTAACAAAATTTTATAAACTCCAAAATTTTCTTATTTTGATAACTTCAAAAATTTTCATTTAAAAAAAGGTAACTTAATTATTTTAAAACAAATGAAAAATCACAAGTAAGAAACGAGTAAAAGTATTAATATAAATAAAATAAACAACTTAATAAAGACCCTACATTTATTCCCCCTCCAGTGAAACGATCAATAAAATTAAATATTAATTAATGTTAAATGAAATTTTTTTTGTGGAGTGTAGTGTATTTTTGTTTCGTGTATTAGTCATAATTGTATGTGCAGGTTTAAGTAAATCTATGGAAACAGTTTTAATAGTATTACCATGTTGAATTTTGAATGTTTTATTTTGTCTGGAAATAACTTTAAATGGTTCCTCGTAAGGTGGTTGTAAATTAGACTTATGAATAACTTTAAGAAATACGTATTCACAAGTGTCTAAATTTTTGGGAATAAAATCATTTTCTTTGATATGATGAGTTATTTTTGATCGAACAATTGAGAAATGTTTTCTGAGTTTAGTAAGAGTTTCATTTGTGTTATCAATTTCATTATTATAATTAGAAACAACTAATTCACCAGGAAGTCTAATTGTTTGTCCATATACAAGTTCAGCGGAAGAGCATTTCAAATCTTCTTTAATAGAAGTTCGTAAACCTAAAAGTATCCAAGGTAAAATCTCTGACCAATGTGTGGAGTCGTCCGAAGCTGTAATTGCAGTTTTTAAAGTTCTATGAAATCTTTCAATCATTCCATTTGACTGTGGGTGATATGGAGAAGTGTGAATTTTATGAGCCTCTAATAAAACAGTTAATTCAGTGAATAATTTAGATGTAAATTGTGAACCTCGATCTACTGTAATTTTGAGTGGAATACCGAAACGAGGAACATAATTTTGAACAAATGTAGTTGATACTGTTTTTGCTGAAATGTCTTTTAATGGATATGCTTCTGGCCAACGTGTATATCTATCGATAATAGTCAATATATACCGACTTTCTTTAGATATAGGTAGTGGACCAACTAGATCAATATGTATATGTTCAAATCGTCCTGAAGGAATATCAATGTTTTGTATAGGACTTTTCGTATATTTAGAAATTTTACATTTTTGACAATTGATACAACTATTAGCCCAATTATTAATTTCCTTACGCATTTCTGTCCAAAGATATTTAGATTGTATGAGACGTCTAGTTGTTCGAACACTTGGGTGAGATAAACAATGAATTTTGTCAAATATAATTTTTCTCATTGAATTAGGAACATATGGTCTAAAAGGTTTTTGAGTAATGTCACACCAAATATTGAGATTTAGAAGAGGAATATTAATTTCTTTTAAATTATTTTTGGAACTAAGATCGGAAATTAATTTTTTAAGAATTTCATCTTTTTGTTGTTCATCATATAATGTTTGAAAATTAATATCTTTTGTTAAAATTGTATTAATATCTGGAGTCCGTGAGAGAGTATCAGCTACTGTATTATTTTTGCCAGAAATGTATTGAATGTCATTGGTGAATTGTGCAATGTATTCAAGATGACGAGTTTGACGAGGTGATCTGTCTGTTTTTGAATTTAAAACATGTGTTAAAGGTTTATGATCAGTGTATATAGTAAATGTTCTTCCTTCAAGAAAATGTCTAAAGTGTTTAATAGAGTTGTATATTGCTAGAAGTTCTCTATCAAAAGTAGAATAATTTATTTCAGTTTGAGTTAATTTTCTTGAAAAATATGCAAGTGGTTCTAAGGAGTTGTTACTTATTTGTTGTAGAACTGCTCCAATTGCAACATTTGATGCATCTACAGCAAGTGATAGTTGACCATTTTTATCAAAGTGAGTGAGTAGTGTTTTTTGTGTAAAAAGTTTCTTAACATTTTCAAAAGCTGAAGTAGTTTTTTCTGTCCAATTTAATTCTTTAAGTTTATTTTTGATAGCAAAATTTAACATTTCATGTAGTGGACTAAGTTCTTTTGCTAACATTTTAATATATCTATGGTAATAATTCACCATACCTAAAAATTTTTGTAATTTATTAATTGAGAGAGGTTTTTCAAAATTAGAAATTATTTCAACTCGTTCAAAAGAAGGCCTGATTCCTCACTAGAAATTTCATAACTTAGAAAGTCTAGTTTTTCAACTCCGAAAATACATTTTATAGGTTTAATATTTAAATTATATTTTCAAGTCTTTTAAAAACTGTTTTTAAATGTTCTATATGTTCTTCCTCATTGTTACTAGCTACTAATATGTCGTCAATATAGACAAAGACAAAATCTAAACCTGAAAATACTTCGTTTATGAAACGTTGAAATGTTTGAACACTGTTTCGTAATCCAAATGGCATTCGTACGAATTCAAACATTCCGAATGGAGTTGTTATAGCTCTTTTGTGAATATCTTCTTCTGCCGTTGGTATTTGGTGATATGCACGAATGAGGTCAATTTTTGAAAATATCTTTTTATTTTTTAAATCTATGTTAAGGTCATGAATATGAGGTAAGGGATACCTGTCTGGTATTGTTATAAAATTAAGTCGTCTGTAATCTCCACAAGGTCTCCAGTCATTTGGATCTTTCTTAGGGACCAGATGGAGTGGAGAAGCGATGTGAGAATTAGAAGGTCTACATATACCAGTTTTGACTAAAAATTCAAATTCAGTTTTTGCTATTTTTAATTTAATAGGTTCTAGGCGACGAGGTTTAGAAAAAGGAGATACTCCTTTATTTCTATTCGGTGAACTGTTTTGTGTTGTACTTTTTCAGTATAATTAGGTTCACACGTAATAAGAGGAAATTCATTTAAAATATTTGTAAATTTATTTTCTGAAATAGGAATCTTAAGGGAAAATATATCGCAAAAACCAGAAGATCCAGAAACTTTTAATTTTGTTTTCAAATCTGTAATTTCTTTATTTTTAATATCTACCAAAATACCAAATTTTTCTAAAAAATTTGCACCGATAATGGGAGTAGAAATATCTGCAAGAATGAAAGGGAATTCAAAATCTCTTCTAAGACCTAAATCAATTTTTAAAAGTTTTGTTCCAAAAGTTTCTATGCTAGATCCATTAGCTGCCGAAAGTTTAAGGTCAGAAAAACGTTTATAAGTTTTAAATTTTGAAGAAGGAATAACTGAAACTATAGCACCTGTATCAATTAAAAAATTTAATTTATTGAATTTATCAAATATGAATAGACGGTGGGACGATTGATTATTAACTCCATTATTACCCACAGTCATAACGGATTTGTTTAGTTTAAAGGATTTGATTTTGAATTTAGATTATTTTTATTTACATTGAAATTACAGGGTTTAATACATTTGTTAGCATTATGTTTAAATTTTCGATGATACCAACATATATTATTATCATTATTAAAACTTCTAGATCTAGAAAAATTTCTGAAGTTAGATTGATTTCTTTCTCTAAATCTAGATCGAATTTTTAATTCATTGATATCGGTAGTAATTTGATTTAAATTTTGAAAAATTGTAGTAGTTAAATCAGTTAAATTTTTTACACATTGGGTCAATACTAGCTATAGAAGAAATTTTAGAAGAATGTGGTTTATTAATTAAATCAAAAAGTTTATCTGCAAGTGAAATTACATCAGTAATATTTTTAATATTACTTGAAGTTAAATGTATTTGAATATCTTTTGGTAATTTTCTGATCCATAATTTGAAAAGTAATTCCTGACTAAAAATAGATGATGAACTTGTTAGAGATCGATTTCCCAATTCAGTATTTGAAAATAATTTTTCAAGTCTTTTTTCTTCACTTAGAGAAAATCTTTCACAAAGAATTTTTTTAATTGTATCATATTTATTAATAGAGGGAGGAGGATTGATAACATCAACAATTTTGGATATTGTTTCTTGTTGAAGTGAAATAAGAACATTTTGAAATTTGATATTATCATCAATAATGTTATTTATTTCAAATTGTCCTTCAATAAGTAAAAACCTTGTTTCAGGACAATCTGACCAAAATTGAGGTAATTTAAGTAATTTATTTGAATGGAATCTAAAGTTATCTCCTTGTGTAGAATTGTCTGAATGTGTGTCTGGAGTAGTATTAATGTTTGTATTTTGTGTTTGATTTAAAGACATTGCGTTATTCGAGTTATTATTTAAATTCTCTGAAGATGTAAAAGAACGAGTTTTAATTGGTGAACGTAAAACCATTAAAATCTAAAAATGCAATTGTTCCCTGGAAAGGAAGTTAACAAGAGAAAAACTAATACTTAACGTGAAGTAAAGTTAAAAACAAAACAAAAAAATAATAATAAAATTGTATAATAAATTAAAATAATTTGTTTATAAATAAATATAAATATATATATATATATATATATATATATATATAAATTTAATATTATTTAATTTTGATTAAAAATTTTTAATCATATAAAAATATATATTTATATTCGTACTTACATACAGTGATATTTATAAATTATTTATATTTAAATTGTTGATTGTTGGTATTGCAATGGCTTTCATTTATAAAAATTTCATTGTAATTTTCATTCAAAGAATTGCTGTATGAGATCATCCGCATTTAGATCAAAATTAGACGTCGATATTATGCGTAATTAATTAATAAAAACAAAAGGAAGCATACGTTGTAACAACAATAAAAATATTAAATAAACGAATAAAAGAGTCGTTTATAGGTAGGAAGTACTTGAGAGTGACGTAATATTACTTGAAGATGAGACCTTTGAGACTGTTTAATATGTATTAACTCTTATTTGTGCAGTAAATCAGGATAGGTTAGTTTGTTCCCATGTATAGATGAATTAATTTTGGCAAATATTTTTCAAATGGACTATACACTTTAATTTTCATTTGTTTCAATTGTAAGATAATTGATTTAATATTTATTTAATTAAATTATTTAGGACCGGTGATTTCTGTTTCTCATAACTGAACTGACTTAAACAGCATACTGTATTAAATGTTGTAAATAACAATATATTTAATTGTTAGATAAAAAGTTTAAAATGTCTGGTTAGTTTTGTTTTGTTGTAACGAATGAGTTGCTTGGACGTCGATTTATTTTTACATTTTACACTATTTTGCTTGGTATTTTATATATTCACTTTTGTCCAACATTGGTACATGTTCATTAGTTACGTACTATATTAAAAGGTTCGAAGATCGTCATTTATAGTTTATAGGGTATTTAAATATGACGAACAGCGAGCAATCAACTTGTAGTATAAGATGGATGCATTGTTATTGCACACAAGTTTTAAATATATTAATGAAAATACGCAGTACACTAAAAGGTTCGAGGATAGTTTTTATACAATTCCTTTGGTTCGATGGAAGGATCGCCATATATAGCTAGTACTTAAAATAAACTATTTTAATATAAATATTTTTATTTAATTATTTAAAAAATCAGTTTGTTTAACAAAATTTTATAAACTCCAAAATTTTCTTATTTTGATAACTTCAAAAATTTTCATTTAAAAAAAGGTAACTTAATTATTTTAAAACAGTTGAAAAATCACAAGTAAGAAACGAGTAAAAGTATTAATATAAATAAAATAAACAACTTAATAAAGACCCTACAGTGGTTCCTGCTCCTTTTCCGGAAAAAAAGTGCCGTAAATACTCATCTAGACGAAGGGCTACCAAATTTCAGGTAAATCGAACCAAGAATAGAATTGGTTCGAATTGATCGCTCCCTGGTCCCCTACCACGAAAAAAGCCTTATCTAGGTAAAAGTCTACCTACATATATACCAAATTTCAGATAGATCGAACAGTGAAAAGAATTTGTTGGGATAGATCTGTATCTGATCCACTTCCCGGAAAGAAACATCACAGGAACGAACGCTATCTTATCTTTTAAGTTGGTTCAAACCATAAATAGTTTAGGAGTCCACCGCGGACAAACAACTTGACTTGAAATTTATATATAGTTTTTATAAAAATTTATATATATTAAGATAACGGCTGAACTATGAAAGCAGAGCAAAAATCAGGTGGAAAACGATTAAAATTCCCTTCGCGCCAATTAGCGCAGCGGACAAGCAACTCGCGCGCCTTGTTGGACGGCCGTAAAGGTTTAAAGGATTAAGCGCCAATTTAGTTAACCTAGTGAGTAAGAGTTTCTATTCACCGCTTAAATTGTTTGAGTAGAAACCATGTAAAACTTTAGGATTCATATCGCTTCTTTATCTTGCCTTCGGTAGGAAAACAACCAGATCGATTTTGTAAATTTCCGATTTATTCAGCTTAATAAAACCTCTGAATGATACAATAATGCTCGGTTTTCCAGTGCGAGTTTCAAGGCAAGGTTAAACTCTAGTTATTTTTAACTGCAGTTTAAACTCGCACTGATTAACCGGCTATAAGTAAATTCATCCTATTAGACAGTTCGCTGTGGATAATTGGGAACCATATTCTTTGTTGTTGTTGTATTAGCGGACTTTGCCCTGGTATAAGTAGTATTTTATTTATTGTTTTATAGCCTTAAAAACATTACTTAAACCTCAGCTGTGCAGCTACTGTTTGCTCATCCGAATTTTTCTATGTTGGGAAATTTGGGAAGTTATAGCCATATTATGCAATAGAAATTGAAATTTATTTCGCGATATCCACCACTACTACGATAGTGTGGCGAATGTTAGCATCACTATGCTGTTAGTAAATAATCACAACAACAAAAACAGCAAGCTGCCAAACTTACACAGAAGGCGACGAGAATATCCCACATACACATATGTAGTCATCAGCTAAGAGCAGAAGTTGATAGTCACACATACATACACATATGGCTATTAGAAAAGCATAAACGACAAATATACATGTATATAGCTGGTAACCAAGCCTGAGATACAACTGTTCGCGAAATGCCTAGAGTCTAGTCACTAGACCTTAGGATAAATGGGGGAACGAAAAAACCGAGAGTATAAAAGCAGCACCAGCTGAGAAATCAGTAATCATTATAATAATCTGAAATATATTCGTAGTTTCAATTTTCTGGCTACATTAGTTGCATGATTCTAGACTGAAAAAATAGCGCAAAAGAAAAAGCGATCTCATAGTGCTAACAAAACTGTAATCATAAGGCCCCACAATTCAAATAAAAGAACGCAAATATTTATTTTTCAATAATAACGAGTATTATTGCTACTGGTAAGGCAACCATGCAACAGATCTGCCAATTTGTCATCAGATATTTTTTGCGGAAAATAAAAAGTAGAATAGAAAGATTATTAAAAAGAAAAACTTTGCCAAACAAGACATTTTTTTTGTGTGTTTCATTATCAGTTCTCCCATTGTGTTGCGCGGTGGCAACGCATGTAATCATATGAAAGGTGACTTTACAAAAGCATGCGTAGGATGTGGGATTTATTTCGGTTTGAAATGTGGTCGTCACCAATTTATTGTAGTTTTAACTTTTTTGATGGACGTTGGTATTGTGAAGAAAGCATATGTGCGTATGATTTGATATGTGTATGAATATTTGATAGCATATGTACCAATAATCTCATAAGAAAAAGTTTCATATGTGTAAAGCCTTGAAAGTCTTTTATATTCCAGCGTAGTCTCCATCCATTCGTCCAGTTGCCACGACCAACCGCTTACTTGTTGTTTGACTTTTTCCTGTAATCTGATCGCATGTCCGTTGCATAGTTTCCCTCACGTATGTTAACTCATGTGAGCATATTTTTCTTAAATTATGATTAAGTTTCTGTTTATGGATTTGTGTCATTGGCAAATTCATTGTAAAATTTTTGCAATAGATGCCTATACCAATTCAAAGTTTTTATTTCATTTTTGATTCGCTTTTACGCATACTTCTAGCGATATTTATTTGCAACGTTATCTGATATTTTTTTTATCTTGGTTCACTTATTTCTATCCTTTAAACTGCCCCTTGGTTTACCTCTATTATGGTCGTCTGCTTACGAGCGTATCATTATTTTTGATTGATGTGTTGTATAGGGGGTAGGAGTAGTGGATGAATAGGTACGTATGTGCCAAATTTTAAACTAAATTGGTTTGCCCACCCACCCATCCATCAAACGAATAAATAAGTGGGCTTTCAGTTCATTTGGACTTAAGATTTCTAATTTGATAAAGTTTCGCAAGAAAAAATAAAAAATATGAGATATTTGAAAACTTTAACTGGTATTCGCATATCAACTTTTTTTTACAGAAAAGTTTAGGATTCAAAGTGCCAAAGTCGCACTCAAATTGAAAAAATGACCTGCGGTCTTATGGGGACGCATTATATGCAGGACCTACTTTTTGTATGTTGGAGTTGATTATGGATAAGAGTTAAACTTTTCACAGTGAGCAGATAGAAGTTGAGCCAGAATGACACGCGACTCCCCACTAAGTCTGCATTCACCTTCTACAAATATTGAATATTGGACTATAAGGGTGGGCTTTACCGGTACTGACCCTGCAAAAGAATATACTGTATATATGTATGGAAGAGGTCTAGGGCCTCATGTCAGGCCAAATCTTTTCATAGCGCTTGTGGAGATGTACCTTTATTTTCATGGGAAAGGGCACTGCACCAATCACAAATTTGCTAGCATAAAACTGATAGTTCAGAACTTTAAAGAGATCACAATCGGTTATACTTCTGAATAACCTCTACATTAGCCCATTAGTAGTTATTCGCACAGGTCAAATGAGTTTTGTCGCAACTGCAGGGGCAAGGAAGAGATAGAAAGCGTAGAGCATTATTTATTTATTTATTTATTTATTTATTCATTCATATTATAGTCTAGGACAATCAGAATCTCCTTACAGACTATTTACTAATATATCTTAACTAATAAATATAAAGTATTCAAATAATTTCATTCAATAGCAGTTTAAACCTAAATTTATTTAATGCAAAATCAATATCTATAGAATACAGCAAATTAAACTCCCTCATTGCCCTAGCAATTGGAGAGTTGGAAGCATAAGTCGTACTAAATCTATCTAACCAGAAAAAAACGTGACATCGAAGGGTTCGCGATGGTACATTGAACCGTATACGTTCTAAAAGATAGGGCGAGTCAACCGTCCCATTGATTATATCATATAAAAATGTCAATGAAAGCATTGATCTTCTACTCACTAAAGATTTAAGGTTAATTAAAAGACACCTAGAACTGTATGTTGGAACAGGGTCCTGAAAACGCAAAGACCGGAGGGCAAATCGCAAAAATATTTTTTGAATACGCTCAAGTCGGTCTATATGGCAGGCATGGTACGGCCTCCAAATGAAAACAGCATATTCTAGTTTAGACCGCACTAGGGTTGTAAATAAAAGTTTTAAAGTATAAGGATCACTAAAATCCATACTGAAACGGCGAATGAACGCGAGTGTGGAATAAGACTTCGCAATGACATAATTAATCTGACTGTGGAATAGAAACTTCGCATCAAAGACTACACCAAGATCTGATATTTCATCAACAACCCTCAGCGTAGAGTCCCCAATATGATAAGAAACAGGAAGAACATTTCGAGTTTTAGCAAAGGTAATACTAAAACATTTACTTATATTTAAAAGCAGACGATTCCGTTTACACCAGTCCATTACGTTATCAAGATCAGCTTGGAGCATAGTGGACTCAGATTGAGTCGTGATTGATGCAAAAATTTCAAGTCATCAGCAAACAATAAGAATTCAGCATAACTGAAACAATGACGTATGTCATTAATAAAGATAACAAATAATAAGGGACCAAACACACTCCCTTGGGGTACACCAGAATTGGCAGTAAACGACCGCGAAGAAATACCATCTACCACAACAACACAGCTACGATCTGCCAAGTAAGATCTCACCCAAGATAGCATACTAGAATGGAAGCCGAAGCCAGCAAGTTTAGATATTAGTAATGAATGGTTGACTTTGTCAAAAGCCTTCGAAAAATCGGTATAGATAGTATCAACTTGCGCCCTCCTATTAAATGAAGAAATACAGTATTCAGAAAATACTGCTAGATTAGTTACAGTTGATCTGCCAGGCATGAATCCATGCTGATTAGGTGAAATCAAGGTCTTTACTGCGAAGAATATTTTATCCTTAACTACAATTTCAAACAATTTCGAGACAGTGGAAAGTTTAGAAATAGGACGGTAGTTGGCAACATTACTTTTATTACCACTCTTGAATATCGGGGTAATAGACGTTACCTTCCAAGCGTTTATGAAATCTCCATTCCTGAGAGATTTATTAAAAATTAATAAGATTGGATACGCAACTGCTGCAATATTTTTAAACAAAAAAGAACAGAACCCATCTACATCCATTTGCACTGACGACTTGATCACCGAGATGCCACAAATGACATCTTCAAGAGTCAGGGACAATTGACCAAAATTAATAGGGGTGTCATTTTCCGTATCTAGTTCCTCGGTGAGAAACGTCCCAGTCTCAAAATTCGCCCCGAAAAAATCAGCAAAGAGGTTGACAGCTTCGCCGAGGGAATACGCAGATTTTCCATTGTAAGAAACTTTATATATGCCACTGCTCGCCCTGTCGAAGACCAGCTACCAATGTCTCCACATACACTTCTTTGGGTGCATGCTGAGCGCTACATTAGGCAAATGCACTGGTTTAGCTTAATGGGAGTATGAAACACATTCCACATAAAGGAAGCAAGGGCTCCTTCGTCGTATCAAAAGCGGCCACAATGGCCTACGTGAGTCTTTGTTTGAGCGGAGCGGAGGCGGCCACTTTAACCTAACCTAACCTAGCTGTGTAAATAATGTTCAGGTGTATTTAGGAAACATTCCACTGCAGTTATACACAATGAGTTTTAGTAGGCCTGCAGCTTCCTCCAATGTCTCCTTTAACTCAGACGTCGAACGATTCTTATCACATGAGCGGTAGTCAATTGCCTTGAAAGTTGTTAACAACGTTTCTTTACCGCAAGTGCTGGCAGCAATCGTCCTGAGGGAGAAAATTATTGCCTCTACTGGTGACAGGGGAGATAACGGTCAAAATGACTCTCTATGCTAGCTAGTTTTTATGGCTTCAGTACCAGAAAACCCCTTCCAGATTATTTTTCGAATTCCTCATAGCCGAGGTTCTATAATATAAAAGCGCCTTATCAGTCTTAACCAACTACTTTTGGTAAAATAGGATTGCCTCTTAAACTTCTATGGGCGCATAGTTGTGTTTTGTGCGCGTCTGTTGGCTCACCGTACGGCAACCGAATCATATACTGTGGGTAGAAAGCGCCCACTCATTTCCTCACGTCTGACGGCTTTTCATCACCCAAGGCGATGAATATTTTTTCATCGTATATTGTCGCATTAAACGGTTTCTTGAAATACCGCCGGATTTAAAGTATTTTACCAGCAGGCGAGGACAAATTGATGAGCCTCTGAAAGCTGTTATAAGTAGATTTTTGAAAGTTACTGAATTCAGCTGATGATGTTATTGTCGTTGCTGTAGCGATAAGGACACTCTCCGCAACGTTGGTAGTGTTACCGATGTTGATGGTCCTTTTCCGGATGCAGATCCGGTACGTTCCGGTACCAAGCCCGACCATCTCGGGAAAGATTTGGAATGACCAGATTTATGCGCCACTCGGGTGGGGGCATCTCTATGGAACTTCGTGTTTTCTATTTGATCCGCTAACATTTCTACCTTGCTGTCTGCTGGCAAGCTGGACTGCAACTTCTATACTCTTACCCTCTAGCGAAACTTTTTTACGGACGATGTAGCCATCGTAAGTTTGCAAAGCAGATCTGATTGCTATTGTAGCTCAGCGAAACGGATGTTATGCCACTCATAAAATCGAGATAATCGTTAACTTTCCAGTTAAACCGTTGCAGTGCTAAGGGGAAAAAGTTGTCGCGTTGACGATCAATCACGGGTGAGTGCGCCATGACGCTGTATAACTAGATGACGTGTGCTTCCGCCCGGGAAGTGAGAACCAAAATATTGGTGCCGGGGTATCCTGCGGAGGCGCTGGATACTCTTTTTAATGTGTTACCAATAGATTTAATGGCCAAGCAATGTACGGCCTTGTCTGCTCTACGGCTGCGAGTGTTATCCGGCTGGAGAGACAATGTGGTTGGCCATGCAGCCATCCTGAATAATCTGGATTCGCCTTCGTCGAATTATTGCGCTCCGACTGTATTTTTCGATATGAAATACGAGGTTGTTATACCGGATAGAGATTATTGTTCGAAGGAGCCGCCGGACCTGAGCGATAGGCTGCAGATATATACTGACGGCTCCAAACTGGATAAAAAGGTGGGCAGCGGGGTCTTTGCACCTCAATTATGGTGGAATCTATCCTTTAGCCTACCCGATCATTGCAGGGTCTTTCAGGCGGAGGTGGCTGCTATAAATGTGGCCGTTGATCACCTGAGAAATGCTGTTCACGGCTATAATAAAATTTTTAATTGCTCTGACAGCCAGACTGCACTAAAAGTGCTTGGATCGGTCACATATAACTCCAGGACAGTAGAAAAGTGTCGCAAATCTCTGAACGAGATCGCTGAGCAAACTTCCCTCAGTCTGGTATGGGTGCCTGGACACCCGGATATACCGGGCAATGAGATGGCTGACGAACTTGCAAGAGGGGGCACATCCGTTCCACCTTTGTCGTCCTGGAAGGGATTGCGCATCCGCTCGCTACCTGTAAGCTCACTTTGAAAGGGATTTTCCTTAGGGAAGCGGGTGTGAGATGGAGCAATCTCGAATCCTGTTACCACACTAAGCTCGTGTGGCCTGAATGGGACGCGAAGCGTACAAGAAGACTCCTTCTTCTTGGAAGGGATATCTCTGGTGGGTGGACTTATAACCGGCCACATAGCAATCGGGAACCATGCACAACCGTTGGGTGCTCCTTGAAATGATTACTGCACGAGCTGCAAAGACAAAGAGGAGAAAGAAACAGTGAAGCATTTTCTGTGCGTTTGTCCTGCGCTTTGGCGAAAGAGGAAGAAATCTCTGGGATCTCCCTTCTTTGACGATCTTTGTGATGTGACATTGGCAGTGGCATTTGTTGAATCGACTTGGTGGTTTGAGTAAGGGAGAGATCGACGTGGTATCACCATGGAACCTTATTGGGCCTAAGTGCACTGATGCTCGCAACGGTGGCCACTCTAACCAAACCTAACCTAACAATGCAACTATCAAACTATTTCTAAATATAAAATAATTTAAAAAAAATTTTTAAGTTAAACGGTTTTATTGAAAACAATACTTACATGAAGTAATAATAATACGAAAAGCTAGAAAATAATTTGGTAGGTCCTAGGTACTAGTCATCACACTCCTTATCAATCTATGGCGTTGATCAGACAATTAAATAAAAGCGTTGGGCGCGTGAAATTTCTAAAAATGTGAGGCGCAGCATAACCTGATTAAGGTTCAGTTGGTTTTACTTATGACTATCAATAGAAATATGACGCGTCCAACGTTTTTATTTAATTGTCTAATCAACGCCATAGATTGATAAGGAGTGTGATGGCTAGTACCTAGGACCTACCTAATTATTTTCTAGCTTTTCGTATTATTATTACTTCATGTAAGTATTGTTTTCAATAAAACCGTTTAACTTAAACATTTTTTTTATTTATTTTATTTTCAAGTTTTTAGTCTTTATTTAATTGCCTATTATTTCTCATTCTATTTAGATAATTTCGTGACTCATTATTACAAGGACTCTTTCCTGACAATTTGTTACAATCTAAGTCTTCAATACATAATCCTTCCAAAGACTTTACTCGACTCTGCGCCACGTATGCTTGTCCCTCCTCCAACTCCAAAATATTTTGATGTCACTTCTACCGGACTGTATGCAATATTTGTTCCAAATATGAGCCAAATCGGGCATCATAGGTCGCTTTCTATTCATGTATGTATTATGTGTTCCAAATATGGACCAAATCAAAGCGGACGCCAAATACGATTTTTGTGAATATCTCGATCCTTGCGCCACCTAGCGGCAATTTTTTTTGATAGGTCGCTTTCTATTCTTGTATGTATTATGTGTTCCAAGCATGAGCCAAATCGGACCACAAATACGATTTTTGTGAATATCTCGATCTTTGCGCCACCTAGCGGCGATTTTTTTCACATGTCGATTTCTATTCTTGCATGTATTATATGTTCCAAATATTAGCCACATCGGACCACAAATAAGATTTTTGTGAATATCTCGATCCGTGCGCCACCTAGCGGCGATTTTTTTCACAGGTCGATTTCTATTCTTACATGTATTATACGTTCCAAATATGAGCCAAATCGGACCATAAATAAGAATATCCCGATCTATGCGCCACCTAGCGGCGATTTTTTTTTACATGCCGATTTCTATTCTTGCATGTATTATGTGCTCCAAATATGAGCCAAGTCGGACCACAAATACGAATTTTGCGAATATCTCGATCCTTGCGCCACCTAGCGGCGATTTTTATTGCATTGTAATCGGGTTCTGAACTACATTCCAAGTTTCAAGCTTGTAGCTTATCGGGAAGTTACTTAAATTTTAATTACAAGATTCGTTCACAACGGCCGTGCATGCGGCCTGCCTGTCAAGTCAACCTAAATAAAACCGTTTAATTATCACAAACTATTTGTCTAACAAGTACAATTTGTCCCTAGCGCCCCGATTCTGGTGTGGTAACAACATTCATCACCACGGTAACGAAAACATGTGGCAACTTATACACCCTTTTGGTATTCTACCCGGGAAAATAGCCGGATAATTTTTTACCCACAAAAGTAGGTGGTTACATCGAAATAACCACACAACAGCTGTTTAGAAAAGGGAAAAACTGAAAAATAAAGAATTGTAAGCGCAAATAAGGAAAGATAATAGTAAAAAAGTGTTGCCTCTTGCTATACACATTTGTTTACATTATGTACTTTCACAGTATATATTACAATATAGCTATGTAAAAACTTATGCATGTATGAACATAGATACACATCGCCCCGTTTATTCGTTAACCTCGTATCTACTAGTGACACATTTTCGGTAAAGGCATGGCGGAACCATACAAGGTAGTCGCATGGTGACATACCTACAAACATAAATAAAAATTCCATGTACTTTGTTTTGTAAATTCGATGGACAAATGTCAAAATCGTACTGCGCGGAAGTTGATGTATCAAATCAAATAAAAAAGTTTATATTCGGCTTTCCCATGCTGCCACCTTGTATCGTTCCGCCATGGGTAAAGCGAAGAAAACCAACTTTTAAATTTCACCAGAGACACTAGTGAGTTTTTCGGTGAGGACAGCGTTACCACTTTGGCCAGAATCGCGAATCAAAGAACTGGTAACGATTTTCGGTTACATAATGTTCTGGGTACTATTTTACCGGTAACGCTCAGAATCGGGCCGTAAGTCACATTTTCATTATTCCGATCCACAATTTCACAGCTATTGTGATTTAAATAATGAGTTTCGATCACGGATCATGAAACACAATACAGGTCCAGGTTTGAAAATGCCTGCGGTTGAATTTAGGTACTCTGGCAACCTAGTACCCGTTCAGGAATATTTCTTCTTACGTTCTCTCTCTCTCTTGAAATTGGGTTGCGGAAAGCCCCAAAATAACTTGTGCCACTTCAGTTAACTTTTTATCTGGGAAGTTATCCCAATATCAATGTTATTCGGAAGCTGCTTTGTATTAACAAGCGCTTTGATTTAATGTATTAAAAATATATTTTTGAACTTGGCCTGATTCTTCCCTACTTTTTTCAAAATTTCATAAATTTCCTTATCTGTTCTAAGCTTTGACCAGATGGATAGCCTCGAATGGTAAACAAATAAACAAAAGCAATTATAAATTTATATATCGATATTTTATTGAATATACCGCTACGAGAAGTGGCTCGGTTTTCTGTTCGGCTCAAATATTTGTGGACGATTTCCCTTCGGTTAATGGTTCAGTTATTATTATTATAATTAGGCCTCGATACACTGCGACCTTTATTTAGATTTGTTGTGCTTGACCTTTCAAGTTATCAAAAGCCTACACATACAGCTTTTAATGTATATAATTACCTCTTCAGGCTTTTCACTCCTTATCACGAAGGAGTCTCTGTCTTGTCGAGGCGACGCATTCAGAATGTGAACCTCCATCCTCCAGTTCATAAAAACTATAGATTTGCGTGTCGAATTGATTTAACTTACTTAGGTGATATCGTAGACTACTTTGTACCTTATTGTACTCAGTGGGAGTTCGTAGGCACTCGCTGCTAAGAGTAAAGAGCTCGGCTGATACGTTGCTGGGAGTATACCCAATTCGGTCTCTCTTTGCCCTGGGCATTCAATCCAGTGTTCTCTAAACTTCTTTGTTTACCAGTTGCTTATGTTATGAGGTACACGACAGTCAACTAACTCCTGGTTCTAAACACCATGTGCGCCGTATTCCGAGCGTATTTGATTAGGGGGCTTCCAATGCCCCGAAGCATTGGTCTAACCACAGCAGTATAGAGCCACAGGGTATAGTCCCCATCTTCGCGCAACAGCTCCCCTACAGCAGTACAGTGCCACCGTTGCTTTTCTCACATGCTCCTGAACGCTTTCCCTCCAGGATAGTTTCCTATCAAAAATTACTCCTAGGTATTTGGCATAGTCCCTCAGCGTCAGCGTTCATATCCACTAGCACCGGCAACTGCAGCGCAGTTATCTTATATTTCCTAGTGAACAGAACCAGTTCAGTTTTGACTGAATTGACCGATAGACCTTTACTGCTGGTACAGATCTCCACCAGTCTTAGCTTAGTTTGCATTAGATCGCATAGTTGCATAGTTATCATTTGAGTAAAAATGGGTTTCATTTACTGATCGTAAAACTTGATATAGGTCCTGATTTCTTGATATTTTGCAACATCTGAGGATACGAATATCACACACTCCATATTTAAAAAAAACGAATTCAGTTCAAAATCCCAATACGATTGTTTCTTTATCGCTTTTAATTTATGTTTCAATTATCTGCAATTGTTTGAATTGATAATTGCCTCTAGAGATGTATAAAATCCTTAATTTTTATATGTAAATACAAATGTATATTGTGAAATCAAAATTTTGCTGGTAATTTGTTATGCGAACGCAATAAAGCCAATTTGTTAATATAAAAAAATTTCAAAATTCACTTGGAAAAAATCTTATTACAAAATTAACCCTTAACGCAATTATGCTTGTTTTATGCATATATGTATGTATGTACATACATATCTACCAAATATTTGATGCACATTTTGGTTCCCACATATTGACTGCGGTTGGCCATGACCAATTTTATGAAAAGAAGGGTAGGGAATTTCTTTTTATTTTGGAAAATATTCAATTGCTCTTCAAAAATGCATTTACATGCAATTAGGTATGCAAATTAGCCAAGTGGAATTGTAAATTTTAATAATCAACCACAATTGATGAACGTGTGTCGTCAGCATGCTTTGTAATCACGACCGATAAGTATCAAGAAATTGATAAAAAAGTTTTGAAGAATAAAAAGTCTTGTATAAATTGTCATACTTAATCTCAATCAAGTTAATAAACGTAACTTGAAATTGTATTATTTGCTTAAAGTTACAACATTTTTATTTTAATTATATTCAGAAGCTAATTTATGTGTAACATCTGTGCTGTCATTTCAACAAAGGAAACATTTTTTAAAATTATTCTGAAATTAAATTAAATCGAATATTATTGCTTTGCTGGCATCTACTTTTGCTATTATATATCTAATATGTAAAATAAAATTTGTATGCGTAAGCAGTGGCGTGGCTATACCATCTGGGGCCCGTGGCAAATTCTTTTGAAGGGGCCCTATCAATAAAAATTGTTACGTTGTACTCACTTTAACTTTTAACTTCGAGATTTTTTCGGGGACTGGGACTTGGACTAGGACTGGGAGTGGCACTGAGATTGGGACTGGGATTGGGATTGGGACTGTAATTGGAACTGGAACTGGGACTTGGACCTGGACTTGGGCTTGGACTTGGAATTTGAATTTGAATTTGAATTGGACTTGGACTTGGACTTGGACGTGGACTTGGACTTGGACTGGGACTTTGACTTGGACTTGGACTTAGACTTAGACTTAGACTTTGACTTGGACTTGGACTTGGACTTGGACTTGGACTTGGACTTGGACTTGGACTTGGACTTGGACTTGGACTTGGACTTGGACTTCGATTTGGACTTGGACTTGGACTTGGACTTGGACTTGGACTTGGACTTAGACTTGGACTTGGACTTGGACTTAGACTTAGACTTGGACGTGGACTTGGACTTGGACTTGGACTTGGACTTGGACTTGGACTTGGACTTGAACTTGAACTTGAACTTGAACTTGGACTTGGACTTGGACTTGGACTTGGACTTGGACTTGGATTTGGACTTGGGCTCAGACTTAGACTTAGACTTGGACTTGGACTTGGTCTTGGACTTGGACTTGGTCTTGGACTTGGACTTGGTCTTGGACTTGGACTTGGGGTGATACTGAGACTGGGACTGGGATAAAGGGATGAATAAGAGAAAAGAGGGAAGGAGAAAGAGATAGGGTTAGACGAAGATAGAGATGTGGATATATGGAGCGGAAAAGAAGTGAGGAAAAAGACGGAAAAGGAGAATGAGACGCAGAAAAAGCGAAAGGCAGAGGGGAGAGTGAATGAAAATATAAGAAACAAGTAAGGAAGGGCTCATAATTTCCACCTTATAGGAGTCATATATCACTCTTTAATGAGATTTTCTCGAGTCACATATTTCTCATATATTTCGGGCAGTTATCGGGCTCATAATTAAGGGCGCTTCGAAAATATTTCAGGGGTGATTTAAAAAAAAATTATAAAGAAATGCGTTCAAATTTAACCAAATTTTCATATCTAAAAGAAATATTCAAATAAAATGAATTTATAGATGAAGAAAGATAGCAAGGGCAAGTTGTTCCACTTTTTAGTATTAACATTTGTATGTATCCATGAAAAAGACAATTTATCTCAAAAGCGCTCAGCTGAGTATGTAATGTTCGGTTACACCCGAACTTAGCCTTCCTTAATTGTTCTCTATTATTTTCGATCTGATTAGGGTTCGGTTTGACCCGATTTCAATAATTTTTTCTTTCCTTTATTCAATCGGGCTTATTGTTCATTTATAGCGAAAAAAAAAAATTATTAATATTTTAGCTATAGAACTAATTTTTTTATTATTCCTGCTGCTCTGGCTATTTTTATGTCTGCTGTTACACCCCTTTCTTAAGTGCATCTTTCTCCATTTCGTATATGCTAAGATGTGATATAAATTTAAACTTTTCCTATGCAACCAGTGCTGGGAAAGAGAAAGAGATAGAGTTAGACGAAGATAGAGATGTGGATAGATGGAGCGTAAAAGAAGTGTGCGGAAAGGAGGGGGGGGGGGGGGGGGGCGAAGGGAAGGGAGAGTAAGTGGTAAAAACTGTTTAAAAGTTATGCCGATAGGCCTACGCGGGTCTGCTAGTTCCCATTAAAATTTAAACTTTGTCTATATTTCAAAAGTTAGCCTCACTTCACCGCTTCACTCTCTATACCATTTCTTCTACATTCTCTTATTTTGTTTCTGCTTATTCTTGTCCATACCTTATTTCGTTTGGCTTCCTTTTATTCACGAACCCGTTCCCAATCCAACCACCGCTCACAGTCATACTCACACTCACTTTACCACTCCTATTTCCACTTCCCCTCCCACTCCCAATCCCACTCTCACTGCCACTCCTAGTCCCACTGCCGCAGCCCATCCCACCCCCAATCGCACCCCCACTGCCATATCTAGCCCCCTCCCACTGGCACTCCCTATCTCACTCCCACTGCCACTCTCACTCCCATTCAACATAACGAAACCAGCGCAGCTGTCATTTTTAAAATTTGTTTATCCAATCGTGAGTTATAAAGTTATCAACAGATTTTGCATTCGCTTTTATATATAATGATTAGCCTATTCGAAAGGCTGCCTAAATAAAAAATCTCAAACAAATCGCACAATCCTTGTCCGGAAGAAAAGGTCGTCCCGTATATTAACCTTTCTGAAAAGGAGCCCCTGTACCAAATTCCAACCAAATAACACGATTACTAGAACTTTTTAGAACATGTCGGCTACTGGTTCACTTCACGGAAAAAATTTTTTCTTAAATATTAAGCTTCATAAAGAAATACCCCTGTATCTAGGCCGGTCTCTGGTCCTTTTCTCGAAAAGAATAGTTACTCAAATGTTAACTTGGTCAAAGAGGTACCCCTTGTGCCGAACTTCAAGAAAATCGCACCATAAATTAGATTTTTTGGAATAGATCGGTCCTTGGTCCAATTTCTGAAAAAAAGATTTTATCAAATATCAAGCTAGTCATGGAAGTACCCCTGCACCAAAGTTTCACGGAAATATCACCGTAAAATTAACTTCCCGTAAAGCTAAGCAAAGCCCGTAAGCTATGCATTAAGAGTAGATTGCACGTATTTTTATGGAGAACGGTATATTGAGTGACACTGGCGCCATCTGAAATGGAAAAGTAGCCAACTCCCAAATTTTGTTGCAAACAAATCATAAGATGAAGAATTTGACATTTGCATTGGCTAAGGGTGTTGGCACATTTTGCAAGTGAAATTATTTTTCCCACTGGTTGTTAACTTTTCTAAAATTATTCACAATGAATACGGCACAAAATATATTACCAAGTATTTTTGTTGTATAGGGAGAATGTTCATAACAGTGCTTCGCAAAATTTTGTATGTGAATGAGCAAGACGAAATAAACTTCAATTGCCAAGTCGGAAGTTCCTTAATATTTACAAACGCAACATCTTGGTTGATTGTGGCGATGTTATTGGAATGCATAAGCTGGTGTTAAACGCATCTATATGAAAAATGTCTTTGTGCCGCGGCCTTAACAAGATTGCGTTAAACACATCTATATTAAAAAATTTTCATATGTGACGGGGCTTTAAAGTGTTATTTGATATTTTATTTGCGCTGCACAAAAGATGCACCAAAATTGAAAAGTGCAACAATACCAATTCTTTGCACTAACGATAAATAGAAAGTTCAGTTAAAAGGAATCCTTTAATCCTCTATGAAAACATGCCAGTTGATTTAATTGTTTAAGCAAATTCAAACAAATAAAAATGCACACAATACTGTCAATGCCTATATAAATCATGACGTTGATTTTCAGTCTATTGATCACATTCAGAGATTAGCTAAAGGACAACAACAGATCATAATTTCTACATAGTGATCATTGAATTGCTTATCTTCTCAATGAGATCAATTTCGGTTGCATGAACAAAAAAGAATCGATCACCTAAAAGATTGTTTACTTTTAGTCAAGCAATGACCTTTTCACTTTAAAGAATTTAATAGCATTGAAAATACTAAAAGAATATCGAAAAGTAAACATTTCGTCCCAAATCAACAAAATGCGTAAGTAATTAGTTTCAACGAGGCTATTCGAACAAGTTTAATGCGTGTAAGGGCAATGTCCTTTTGATCTCAAAAAGGTAATTCTTGTTGATGTTGTGAGGGAAACAATAAAGATAACAATATGATATAATTGTGCGTAATTATTATATATGTAGAGATATAAATCATTAAAAACGTACAGAAAACATAACTACAAAATGAGATCAAGTCGCTAAAATGATCCAGGGTATAAATCCCGAGCTCTATTTAGAACTATGATGAAAATTTGATTGCCAGGTGACCAGATTCGTACCCAGTCACTACTAAAAACATCGCATACTCTGGAAATATAATTATACCTCTCAAGAAAATGAAATAGTATATCAACTTTGTTACGAATCTCAAAATTGTAAGTCCTTAAAGGAAAATAGATAGACCCACCAATAAGTATACCGAAATGATCAGGATGAAGAGCTGAGTTGATTTAGCCATGTCCGTCTGTCATATCTTCCTCAATTTATCAGATTGAACCTTCAAATTTCACCATATGCTTTCGTATATAGCAAATATGGTTGTCTGAAAAAATTGATGAGATCGGTCATATATATAGCATATATCCCCCACAACCGATTGCTCAGATAAGAAACGTTTCGTAATTAGTTACTGATCCATTTTAACAGCTACAGGCTTTAAATTTCACCGAATGCTTACGTATAGAGCATTCTTTTGTTGTCTGAAAAAAATTTTATAGATCGGAGGTGTATGTAGTATATATTCCACACAACCGATTGTTCAGATAAGAAACGTTTCGTAATTTCTGCCCCATTTTAACAGCTAGAAGCTTCAAATTCCACCAAATGATATATAGCATATATTGCTGTCTGAAAAAATCATAGAGATCGGTCGCATATATAGCATACTAGCTTATTCCCGTGGGTTCCACCCCACGTTTCTATAAATATATGCAAAATTAATAACACAAATTTTAAAGTTATTTTAAGGATGTGTATTTGCGAATTTAGGTACTGCTGAAACCATAGGATATATAATATTGTTTGTAAATTATTTGGAGTATAAATAAAAAGATTTTTTGATGAACCAACTCTGGAGTAAGCTACCTATAATTGGCCATGGGTGAAACATGAAAGAAATGCGTTGGGCGAAGCAAGGAAGAAAGAAGATCAAAAATTGTGACATCTATTGGAGTGGCCATACGAATAAGCGCAGTTTCGGCGTCAGGTTCGTGGTGGGAGAGAGCCTTTGTCGCCAAGCGCTGGCGTTCACGCATGTGGACGAGCGTCTGGCCGCTAGCCGAATAAAAGCAACATTTTTTAAAATATCATTCATCTGCGCCCATGCGCCGAGAGAGGAAAAAGACGATGAGGTGAAAGACACTTTTTATGAACAATTAGAACGCACATACGAGCGCTGTCCCCGTCATGATATAAAAGTCGTGCTTGGCGACTTTAACGCCAGGGTGGGCAAAGGTATTTTTGGCCCTACAGCCGGAAAGTTCAGCCTGTACAATGAAACTTCTCCTGACGAACTGAGGCTGATTGACTTTGCCGGTGTTCGAAACATGGTCGTATCCAGCACGAGGTTCATGCATAAAAAGATACATCAAGCTACATGGCTCTCTCCTAATCGAAATACTCGCAATCAGATCGATCACACTGAGATAGACGGACGGCATGCCTCCAGTGTTTTAGATGTGCGCACGATTCGAGGACCTAACATCGACTCGGACCATTATCTCGTTGCAGCCAAAATAGGCACCCGCCTCAACGCGGCTAAAACCAAGGAACAAAAAACATAAGGAAAGCTAGACGTCGGAAAGCTTCAATCACAACAGACTTCAAATGATTTCGCAACTCCACTCTCACACCTGCTCTCTGAGAGCACAACTCATCCTGAAGGAATACAGGAGCAGCGGGAGCATATCTCCAAAGCACTTCGTACTGCCGTCGAGGAAAAAATTGGTTACCGGCGGCCACGAAAAAACAACTGGTACGATGAAGATCGTCGAGTTGCAACCGAAAGAAAAGACGCTGCCTACAGGGCTACGTTAAAAGCGAGCGCGACAAGGGGTGTGTGAACGCTATCGTGAGTTGAAAAGGTAGGCGAGACGCCTTTTCAGGAAGAAAAATGCAGAAGCGGAAAGGCGTGAGTGCGAGGAGCTTCAGCTGCTAGCCACCAGGAATAACGCCCGAAAATTTTACCAAAAAAATACGGCGACAGACGGAAGGTTTTAAGACCGGGGCAAACTCCTGTAGGAACGAAAACGGCGACCTTATAACTGATGTCCAGATACTGCTTAGATTATGGAGGGACTACTTCTGTGCTCTCCGAAATGGAGGAAGCAATTCACCGCGCAGAGATGAAGAACCCGATCCCGCAATCGATGATGATGGAATATATGTCCCACCGCCCGATTATGACGATGTTAGAAAAGCAATAACCAGATTGAAAAGGAACAAGGCCGTGGGCGCTGATGGATTGCCTGCGGAGCTATTCAAGTACGGCGGCGAGGAGTTGGTAAGGTGCATGCAGCAACTTCCTAGCAAAATATGGGCGGACGAGTGCATGCCCGACGGTTGGAATATAAGTGTTCTTTGCCCAGTCCACAAGAAGGGGGATACTGCAAAATGCACCAACTTTCGTGGAATCAGCCTTCTTAATATCGCATATAAGGTCCTATCAAGTGTATTGTGCGAAAGATTGAAGCCCACCGTGAACCGGCTGATTGGACCTTATCAGTGCGGCTTCATGCCTGGTAAATCTACCATCGACCAGATTTTCACAATGCGCCAAATCTTGCAAAAAACTCGTGAAAAGAGAATCGACACACATCACTTCTTCGTCGACTTTAAAGCCACCTTCGACAGCACGAAAAGGAGCTGCCTATATGCCGCTATGTCTGAATTTGGTTTCCCCGCAAAACTTATACAGCTGTGCAAAATGACGTTGAGCAACTCCATCAGCTCAGTCAGAATTGGGAAGGACCTCTCCGAGCCGTTCGAAACTAAACGAGGTTTCAGACAGGGTGACCCCCTATCGTGCGATTTCTTTAATTTGATGCTGGAGAAAATTATACTAGCTGCAGAACTTAACCGCACTGGAACAATATACTATAAAAGCGTGCAATTACTGGCAATGCTGATGACATTGATATCATCGGCCTAAACACCCGCGCTGTTAGTTCTGCTTACTCCAAGCTGGAAAAAGAAGCGGTAAAGATGGGTTTGATGGTGAATGAGGACAAAACGAAGTACCTGCTGTCATCGAGCAAAGAGTCAGCGCATATGCGCCTTGGCAACCACGCTACTGTTGGCAGCCATAATTTCGAAATAGTAAAAGACGTCGTTTAGTTGGGAACCAGCATCAACACTAGCAACAACATCAGCACTGAAATCCAGCGAAGAATCAATCTGGCCAATAAATGGTACGTTGGACTAGGTAGGCAATTGAAAAGTAAAGTCCTCTCTCGGCGAACGAAAATCATACTCTACAAGTCACTTATCGTACCCGTCCTGCTATATGGGGCAGAAGTATGGACCATGACAACAGCAGATGAAGTGGCTTTGGGAGTGTTCGAGAGAAAATTTCTTCGAAAGATTTATGGACCTCTACGCCTTGGCGATGGCGAGTACCGAAGAAGATTTAATAATGAGCTGTACGAGTTATACGCAGACATCAACATAGTCCAGCGAATTAAAACGCAGCGGCTGCGCTGGCTAGGCCATGTTATGCGAATGAATGATGATGCTCCGGCCAAGAAAGTGTTTCTATTGGAACCAGCCTATGGAAGCAGAGGTAGAGGGCGGCCCCCACTCCGTTGGAAGGACCAGGTGGAAAACGATTTTAACTCCCTTGGTGAGACCAATTGGCGCCGGTTGGCGGAGCGAAGGAGCGACTGGCACGCCTTGTTGGACGGCCATAACCGTTTAGACGGTTAAGCGCCAATTTAAGTAAGTATGTAAGAAACATGAGTTGGTAAGATTTACTCCTATTACAGCTAATGACTTTCCTTGAGCTTTATTGATAGACATTGCGAAAGCCAACCTAATAGGAAATTTGAGGCGTTTGAAATTTAAAGGCATATCTGTCAGTATTAATTGAATCCTTGGTATGAAAACTTTGTTGTTTTCGAATTTTCCCGATCAAATCATTGCTTCAATGACATTGGAAGTTTTGTGATGGTAAGCCTTGTCGCATTACATAAGCGCGGAGGATCCAAATTACGAAGCATAATATTATGGACCCTTTTTTAAGGATCAATTCCTGGTGGCTCCAAGGAGTTAAGAAACTCAACCGGGCAATGCACAGCTTCATTTCATTTCATTTCATTTTTATTGAGCATTTTTCTTATACCTATCTATTTACATATGTAGCAAAGTTACAATAGCAAAATAAAAATAAAAAAGTTTAACATTATGAGGTATAAATTAACGAATGCATAATATGTGTATGAGACCGTGTAGATATAAGAAAAAGGTAAGATATTTTTTATGTTAAGCTTAACATAGTGACAAATGTTATATCTATCAAAAATATTGAAACTTTAGTGCAGTGGGGTGACTGCTAAATATAGAAATTAAGTTATATATTTTTTTAAAACCTACATATGATTTTTAGCCTAATTACAAGATGCTACTATTGGGAAAGCTAAAAGTAAGTAAAAGAAAAAATAATGGTGTAGGTATATAAAATAAAGTAAAGAAAGTTACTACTATTATTTGCTTTTAGTCTCTGTTAATAAGCTGCTTATTGAATAGGTCATAGCAAAACTTCGATTTCATTATGTGAGAAACTCAGAAGAAAGGATTTCACACATTTTGTAAATTGTAGAATATTCCTCATGGCCCGAATTTCGGAGGGTAGTATGTTGAAGAGTTTCCTGGATACAATTGTATAAAACTTTGTTGAGCGTGTGGTTCTGGAAGGAGGAACAATAACTTTAGGATGAAAGTTTATCCTAAGGTTATAAGTTTCCGACCTCATACTCTGCAGATAACCACACCTAATAAAAAAGATTTTTAAAACTTTAAAATAATAAAGGTCCCTTATTGGAAGAATCCTTAGACCTCTAAAAAGCTCTCTTGAGGGATGCAGTCGATTTACCCTAGATATTTTACGAATAACGAATTTTTGTAAAACTAGGATAGACTGAATTTTATTAAAGGATGCTCCCCCCCAACAGCTGATACCATATAAGAATTTAGAATGAACAAGCGCATAATAAACTGTTTTAAGGGTGTAGTTAGAGCAGCAACCTCTGAGATGATAGAAACAACGTAAAGAATATTGGAGATAATGCTTTAGGCGGGATATGTGGATGCCCCAGTTCATATTTGGATCTACAGTTACACCTAGATACCGAAAGTCTTCAACAACGTCAATTATAAAGCACTCGTTATTACAAATAGCGAGCGGATTAAAAATACCATACTGAGCCATTTGGAACGAATTATCGTGGAGAGCGAGACGCTCACAACTGGAGGAGTGGAAAACAATGTCTACGTCTGGTCTTATTTTTGCATTCAAGCTAAAAAACATTGGCTTGGTTTTATTGCTAACAACGAGCTTGTGTTTAGCGAACCACGTTCTTAAAACATGTACATCATGATTTATGCTACTTATCAAGTCCAACGTATTTGATGAGCCGTAAGCTATTGCTAGATCATCTGCAAAGTGACCTTCCCTAAGAATGGCATGTCGAAAATTGAATTTACGTAGACCAGAAATAAAATAGGACCGAGGACGGAACCTTGTGGAACGCCAACTTTAATTGGATTAGAGCTACTGAGGGTTCCGCAGACTTTAACACGTTGTACTCTTCCAGTAAGATACGATTTGAACCACTCACGTATAAATCCTCGAAAGCCAGTATGATATAATTTATCAAGTAGAATTACATGATCCACAGTATCAAAAGCTTTTGTGATGTCAACGAAAAGACTCGCGCAATGTTTTTTACTGTCCAATTCTTGGTGAATAAATGTACAAAAATCTAATAGAGCATCCTTGGTTGACCGGTTGGCTCTAAATCCGAACTGCCTTGGGCTGAAAAAGCTCTTGCTTTCAAGAAAAAGTATTATACGGCTTTTAAGGGCTTTCTCGAAAACCTCAGAAATGGAAGGTACTAATGAAATTGGCCTATAATTGTTTTTATCTTCCCTGTTACCCTTTTTGAACAGAGGAATAATAATCGCACATTTCAAGTCTTCTGGAAAAGTTCCTGAGTATGCACTAGCATTGAAGAGATGTTTCAGAATGTCTAGTAGGTTAAGGGCTATATTTTTAAACAATTGGTTGGAAATAGCATCATGACCACAAGAACCGGAGTTGTTAAGTTGTTTTATTATTGTTAGGATCTCAGAGCCAGAGAAAGGTTCAAACAAAAAACTATTGCCTGAACTAGTTCCTTCCCTACCTGACATCACACAATTGCAGGAAGAGGCATTAGATTGACCGACTGAAACAAAAAAATCATTAAATATTTTAGATACAGCAGAGGAGTCGTCAATGATGTTGCCATGATCACTTAGAGCAATAGACTTCTCATTACCGATGCCGTTTGGGTTGATAATACTATTAACAATTTCCCATTCCTTCTTTTTGTTGCCGCTACATTCTAGTAACCTATTACGAAAATAAGTATCTCTCTGCCTTTTAATATTCTTTTGTAATTGCTTACATAACTTTTTATACCTGGAATGGAGCTCTTGATTATTTGGTTGTTTCCTACACTTTGCACCCAGTCTATTCTTAAGCTTTGTCTTCTTGATAAGGTCAAAACTTATCCAAGGTTTAAGTTTAATTTTATTTTTTCGTGGAGCGCGGGTAAAGCTAGCAAACTGGATATAATTTTGAAGCAAATTTAAAAATGTAGAGTACGCCTTGGGTATGTCAGTCTCTGAATAAACATCAACCCAATCCTCTTGACGTAATTTTTCATTTAGTAGTGAATAGTTAATTTTTGTTATTTTTGGTTTCTCCTTTTTTTTTCTTGAAAGGGAAATCCTATCTTGACACCAGTCATGGAGTGATCTGTAATATCCAGATCCAGATTAATACTAGTGAAGGTGCACAAACTGTTGGAACGGCAAAAAATATGATCCAAGCAGGTGCCAGAAGAAATCCTTGTTGGTTCGTTTAAATAGGAAATAAATCCGTTACTCGCCATTAATGCTAGATAGTTCTCAGAACTTGCTTTAAATTGTAAAATATCTAAAATCAAATCACCTAGTACAACTGCAACACTCGATTTTTCATTTATTAAAAGGTTTGAGAATTCCTCCAGAAAGGATTGACTAGATTCAGAGTGAAACCTGTAGACGCAAATCAGGGCTAAAACCTTATTACCATATTTTAATGAAACTTTCAAGATATCTGCGCTCGTTAAACTATATTTAAAAAATTTGCAATCCAGTGAATTGCGTACAAAAACTCCTACTCCACCTGCAGAATATTCATCATTATAGTTAGCAAAAAAATCGTAATTAGGAATATTGTAAAAATTCGTCTCATGAGAATATATCCATATTTCGGATACAAATATTACATCTGGGTAGACTGGAAATGTTTCTAAGTTACACAGTAATGAGTCGAAGTTCTGCCGTAGACTACGAATATTTTGATGAATAATATAAAGAGCATTTCTATCAGAAATAACCTAATCTACAGAATTTAAAGGGCTGTTATTGATGAGGTTGTTGGTGCTAATAATAATAATAACTTAATAATAATAATAATATTTAGAAATAAAACTAGTCTGGAATCCCAGGCAAGTCATCAAAAGAACGCACAAAAACAACCTTATCATTATCAGCTTTCCTTAGCATTATACTTGCATTGCTAAACCATACATATTTATAACCCTTTTCCTTTTTAATTTTGCTAACAGCAGCATACAAAGCTCTATTGTAATTAGTTAAGCTATTATTTATGTAAATTTTTTGTTTATTGTTGGTCCCTGAAAACAATCCGGTAGTTAGTTTATTCTTGGCCTTAGATTTTGCACTCATTACTTTGCGCTTTACTTCCATTGAAGAGAACCGAACACAGAGCACTTGCGATTCTTACACGACTGTGTGAATGGATTGATAAGTAGTATCGTTTGTTTGAATTTTATATAGATATAGAAGATGTAGACAGACTGAAATTAACAAAAAATTTTAACGGCGGCAGATTACTAAACGTCCAAACGGAATAACAGCCAAACTCAAGTCTGTAGTTAAACTTTAGCTATTAAAATAACCTAAGTTTGTACAGCAGCCATAGTTCTCAAAAATCCCATTTGTAGGGAAGGTGCCACGCCTGCTTTTCCCCAATTCCACATTTTACTGGCGGTGTTAGGACTTAACGTCATATAGCTCCTTACCAATTTTTATTATCCTACCATTACTACATCCAGAGATATAAGATAAGGTATGATATATTCCATTTGTATGAGAGGTGCCACGCCCCCTTCTCCTTCACCCCACATTTTCTTGGTGGTGTTAGGGATTGACCTCATATAACTCCCAACTGAATTTCAATGTTCTAGCATGAATACCTTCAGAGTTATGCAGTATCAAAGATTCCATTTGTATGACAGGTGCCACGCCTCTTTTATATATCGAAATTATTTTTAGCCTATGACCATCCCTGTAAGGTTTCAAGTGGGTTGTGCAAATTTGGTTGTGATTGGTCGATCCGTTTAGGACACAACCCGATTTATACCTACATATATACATACATACATAATACATAATTTGAATTTTATATATATAGATAAATAGATGTCCCCTACAACCGATTGTTCAGACAACAAACTTTTCGCAATTTCTACACCATTTAACAGCTAGAAAAATCATAGAGTTCGGTGGTATATATGTATATTATAAACCACATATAAAGTGTTATTTCTGACCCCCTTTTTAACGGCTAGAAGCTTCAAAGAAGGTGAAACTTTGCATCCTCACACAAAGTACCTACCTATTTTTATACCCAGCTGTATTTGCACACAGGGTATTATGACTTTGATTGGAAACGGTTGATGATATAGGTATAAAGGAATCGAGATAGATATAGACTTCCATATATCAAAATCATCAGTATCGAAAAAAATTTGATTGAGCCATGTCCGTCCGTCCCTCCGTCCGTCCGTCCGTCTGTCCGCCTGTTAACACGATAACTTGAGTAAATATTTAGATATCTTCACCAAATTTGGTATTCGAGCTTATCTGGTCCCAGAATATTGAATATTGAATATAAGCGAAATCGAATGATAACCACGCCCAATTCATATATATATAACATTTTGGAAAACACGAAAAACCTGATTATTTACTAAATAATACACCTAGAATGTTGAGATTTGACGTATGGACTGATATTGAGACTCTTGATAAAAATTTGAAAAAAAAAATTTAAATGGGCGTGGCACCGCCCACTTGTGATAACATCAATTTTAAAAATATTATTAATCATAAATCAAAAATCGTTAAACTTATCGTAACATAATTCGGCGGAGAGGTTGCCTTAATTATAAGGAATGCTTTGAAGAAAAATTTACGAAATCGGTTTAAGACCACGACCAGTTTATATAAAAGATTTTTAAAAAGGGTCGTGGACGAATAAAATAAGCTATATCTTTGGCACCACCCTTTTATGACTAAGCAATTTTCTATGTTTCGGGAGCCAAAACTCGAATAAAAACAAGTAAGGAAGGTTAAGTTCGGGTGTAACCGAACATTACATACTCAGTTGAGAGCTATGGTGACAACATAAGGGAAAATAACCATGTAGGAAAATGAACCGAGGGAAACCCTGGAATGTGTTTATATGACATGTGTATCAAATGAAAGGCATTGAAGGGTATTTTATGAGGGAGTGGGCCATAGTTCTATAGGTGGACGCCATTTAGGGATATCGCCATAAAGGTGGATCAGGGTTGACTCTAGAATTTGTTTGTACAATATGGGTATCAAACGAAAGGTGTTAATGAATATTTTAAAAGGGAGTAATCCTTAGTTCCATAGGTGTACGCCGTTTTGAGATATCTCCATAAAGGTGTACTAGGGGTGACCCTGGAATTTTTTTGTACAATATGGGTATCAAATGAAAGGTGTTAGTGAGTATTTTTAAAAGGGAGTGGACCTAAGTTCTATAGGTGGTCGCCTTTGCGAGATATCGCCATAAAGGTGGACCAGGGGTGACTCTAGAATATGTTTGTACGATATGGGTATCAAATGACAGGTGTTAATGAGTATTTTAAAAGGGCGTGGGGCTTAGTTCTATAGGTGGACGAGTTTTCGAGATATCGCCATAAAGGTGGACCAGGGGTGACTCTAGAATGTGTTTGTACGATATTGGTATCAAATTAAAGGTATTAATGAGAGTCGACCAAAATGTGGACCAGGGTGAAACAGAACATCATCTGTTGGATACCGCTAATATATAATACCACGAACAGTATTCCTGCCAAGATTTCAAGGATTTTTTATTTCGCCCTGCAGAACTTTTTCATTTTCTTCTACTTAATATGGTAGGTGTCACAACCATTTTACAAAGATTTTTCTAAAGTTATATTTCGCGTCAATAAACCAATCCAATTACCATGTTTCATCCCTTTTTTCGTATTTGGTATGGAATTATGGCATTTTTTCATTTTTCGTAATTTTCGATATCGAAAAAGTGGGCGTGGTCATAGTCGGATTTCTTTCATTTTGTATACCAAGATAAAGTGCGTTCATATAAGTACGTGAACTAAGTTCAGTAAAGATATGTCGATTTTTGCTCTAGTTATCGTGTTAATGGCCATGCGGAAGGCCAGACGGACGACTGTGTATAAAAACTGGTCGTGGCTTCAACCGATTTCGCCCATTTTCACAGAAAACAGTTAACGTCATAAAAGCTATGCCCCTACCAAATTTCAAAAGGCTTGGTAAATTTTTGTTCGTCTTATGGCATTAAAAGTATCCTAGACAAATTAAATGAAAAAGGGCGGAGCCGCGCCCATTTTGAAATTTTCTTTTCTTTTATATTTGTATTTTGTTGCACCGTATCATTACTGGAGTTGTATGTTGATATAATTTACTTATATACTGTAAAGATATTAAATTTTTTGTTAAAATTTTACTTTAAAAAAATTTTTTTAAAAGTGGGCGTGGTCCTTTTCCGATTTTGCTAATTTTTATTAAGCGTACATATAGTAATAGGAGTAACGTTCCTGCCAAATTTCATCATTATATCTTCAGCGACTGCCAAATTACAGCTTGCAAACTTTTTAAATTACCTTCTTTTAAAAGTGGGCGGTGCCACGCCCATTGTCCAAAATTTTACTAATTTTCTATTCTGTGTCATAAGTTCAACTCACCTACCAAATTTCATCCCTTTATCTGTCTTTGTTAATGAATTATTGCACTTTTCCCGTTTTTCGAAATTTTCTATTTCGAAAAAGTGGGCGTGGTTATAGTCCGATATCGTTCATGTTAAATAGCGATCTGAGATGAGTGCTCAGGAACCTGCATACGAAATTTCATCAAGATACCTCAAAATTTACTCAAGTTATCGTGTTAACGGACGGACGGACGGACATGGCTCAATCAAATTTTTTTTCGATCCTGATGATTTTGATATATGGAAGTCTATATCTATCTCGATTCCTTCATACCTGTACAACCAACCGTTATCCAATCAAACTTAATATACTCTGTGAGCTCTGCTCAACTGAGTATAATTAGTTCAGAATAGAACCATATCTGTGGAATTTTGACAAAACAACTTATTTCAAATCTGACAACTTTTCAGTAGAGCTAAATATGTGATTTGAATAAAACTGAAAGATATTTAAGGCAAAGTATATAGCGGATATAATAAAAGGAAATTTGCCCCGCATTTTAAAATGTATTTCTTAATTTTTAATGCAGTACTTTTCTTTAAAATGCCTTTAAAATTATATATGTTGTTATGTCAAAATTTTCTTATGTAAAACTTATACTTATTTCAATTAAGTTGTTTTGTCAAAACTATTTTCTACATAAAATAGATAAAAATTTCCACCTATTTCAAAATAGGTTATTTTGTAAGACTTAGCCAAGCAAACAAGTGTGAAATAAGGTGAAACGTAAAAAACACATAGTATATTTTTATGGAAATCCAATAACTTTTATGAATAGTTACATATGCATTTATTTAAAATATTAAATTTTATTATTATTATCAAAATCTCGTTATTCATTTTCTTCGATTTCATCAATATCTGAGTCTACTTCCACTTCGCAATCGCCTTAAACTTTTAAATTTTTGTAGTAACAGTGGAACTCTGTATTTATAAAAGGTAACACATTTCTTCTTGCTGGAAGAAATAGGTAGGGGTCCTGCGTAGCAATTATTTAACGAAAAATCCAAATTTTTTCGTCGTCTTTGATTAATATTTAACTCCTTGAAACTTTCATTACAGTCAAAGGAATTCTTATAATGCAATACATCTGGTGTAGACTTTTTATACCGCAACCAGCGTATATTTTTCCATTCGAATTTCTCGCCTGTGGGAAAACATAATTTAAAAGTGAATAAATGAATTATATATTTATACATATCATCAAAAGATTAAAATGCTGCTCCCGGGTTTGAAAACTTCTCTTTATGACTATTTCCAAAAGAAATTTTTGCAGTGTGCTGCTTATTCCATTTTTTAAATCCATTTTTGACAACTTGTGAACCCGGGGAAAATATTTTCTACTATAACTTATGATAATATAATGAGATAGGGTCTTCTCGAAACGCCTGCAGACCTAAAATGATTTTTCACTCAGACTTTGATAAAATAATGTATGTGTGTACCTGAGCTATTTGTTGTTTTCCAATTAGAGTTATTTTTAAACAAGCGGGAAAAATCAAAGAAGTCGTTTTGTTTTAGTTCGTGAACGATATACTTTTTGTTCGCAGCTGCGATAAGGTTTGCCCAATCATGTGAATGTTGGATAGATCCTGAAGAATTTTTTTCTTTTTTTTGATTTGGGCATGTACTGTGTCACATTCCATATGGGTGTGATCAACTACAAGAAATTTGTGGTCAATAGTTTCAATAGTTGTCCTTTAAAACAATTTGGAACATTGCACAGATATTGGCATTGAGATTTTGCCCAGGGCATGAGTCACTATACAAAATAATGTGTTTGACCATCGGAAGTACCGTTGAAAGGCATTTAAAAATACACGACCCTATATCATTTGATTCCCTCTTTGCGATTTTCTCATTTCAAATGAAACAATGGGCTTTGTTTGTAGATCCCTCATGCATTGTGAAAATAAATGTCTATAACGGACGCTTGTAAAAAAACACTGATGCATTTATACGTGGAGTCGGCAAACATTGTTGCAAATCCATTGAAAACATCATGACAGTTTTGTCGGCTACAGAAAGTTGTTTATCGGCTTTCTTACAGCTTTAGGCAAAGTCTGCTTGGTCGTGATGCTCTTTTTGTAGTGACTTAAGACTAGATTTTTCTTCGGCGTCCAAAGAATTTTATATTTGCAACATAAGCTTCTCGCAAGTGTTGCACAAATCAAGCTGCGGCTTTTTGAGTTTGATATTCAAAGAACGAAAATTTTCACAATATTTCGATTTTGAAACTGGATCATCAAATTTTTCCGCATACAGATTGTATAACTTCGAAATACTGAGATCACTTTGGAAGTACAACATGTTGGTGTGTCTACCGCTATAATGACTTTGATATTTTGGTATGCTGCTTATGTGCTCCAAAACTTCATTATGATTTTCAATTGAGAGTTTGTGTGATGGAGCGTGCTTTCCGCGGCGATCTCCCTTAATAAGTCCACCACACTCCAGCTGAACTTTGTATTTGTTTACTCTTTTGATCATTTGTTCGGTTTCCCCAAATATTTTTAAGAAACACATTTTACATACCCGATGTCTTGCGGAACTGATCTCAAAGTGATACAAATAGTTATATTTGCGATCGCGAGGATTTGCTGATTTTCGAAAAGTTTCAGATTTTTTCGCCTCAACTTCAATTAAACTTGATACAAATTGTCGGCGTTTAGTGTAGTCCCCCAAACTCCAATAATTTTTAAAAAGGGTTTTCTGCTGGTCACAGTTTAGTTTTAAGTGACATTTCCTGCGGCATTTTTTTAACCTTTGAATTTGTTTAGCTGGCATTTTTTTATTTTTATTAGTATAGTACTCTCTACTCAAATTTTTGTTTTGCTTATTAAGTTTTTTCATTTCCTTCATTCTTGGGGGAGAATCATTTTCTACGGGTAGATCCCAATTAGTACTATAACTTGCGACTACTGATCTGTCTTCGATATTCTCCGAAGTAGAACTCAAATTCGACAGAGTAGATGGTATATAATCCGAGTAAAGAAAATCTGTGTCATAAAAAATATCTTCATTGTCACAAGATTCTGGACTTTCTGTATCACTTTCACTGCTTTTCGTATTTTTTTGTTGCACGTTATATGAATTTAGTATATCAATAACACCAGTATCAAAAGATGTCATTGCCTCATTAGGTGGTGGCTCTAAAACTAACCCATCATCAAGCAAAATATGGCTTTGACACACTTTGTTTCTGATAAATTAACTAGATTTGTATTTTTAGACACTTTCCTAGCCATATCTGCCATCTGGCGTCCCCTTTGCATAATATAGTTTTAATGGTTTTATTGTAACCGAAATCACTTATTTTTGAAATTTTTTCAATACAGCATTTGGCAAAAGCACTTATTTATAGATAAAAAATATATTGAACACTCTTTTCACTTTTACAAAAGCACGTATTTCAAAATAAGATGTCTTGTTTTTTCAAAATTACCCCGATACTAATTTCACAAAACAAACTATTTCAATATAAGTTGCCAAAAAAATTAATTGTAATTTGACATAACAATTTATTTGGAAAAAGGGTGCTTTGTGAAATATGATTTTTATTTTCATGGCCGCCTTAAATCGAAATAAGTTGTTATAGAAAAACTACAATGATTACAATTATTTGAAGTTTTTTGAATTTTTCGACTTAAATGAGAAAAGTTGTTTTCACCGACGCAGTTTAGAAAAAAAATGAGTTAAGTTGATTTTTCGGATACTGTAACTTTCTAACTAAACATCATAGAAATAAACCAGTAAGACCAAAATATGCATACCAATTGACAAAATTACATGCAATTAATATCTAAAATACTTCCTATCTTGAGATAAGTTGTTTTGTCAAAACTCCACAGATATGTATATGTATTATTACGCAGCCTTATACGTAACACTATTAAGCGCACAAAACAAACAACAACAGCATTTCAAGTGTACAGCTTGGTATGTAATGTTCGGTTTCACCCGAACTTAGACTTCCTTACTTGTTTATTTTATATTTATCTTAAAAATCGCTTAGGTATGTATATCTGTTCACTATATATTTCATATCATATACACCCGATTGTTTGGATATAACAAATGGGATAAGATTATTGTTCAGCCCCAGTCATGAAAGGTATGAAGCCTCCGGCACAGACAGTCCCGACCTTACTTGTTTTTAGTCTGAAAAAATTAAATTTATTCAAAGGAAAAAAGATCCCGAAAAAAATTAAAATAACTCTAAAAAATTTCGAAATAGCCTTCTCAAGGAAAAAAGTTGCATTTAATGAGAAGGTGGCGTATCCTTCTAAATTATCCCCCTTATTTTACATTTGTGACCTTCGCACTTTGATTCAATTTCTTGTTCAGTGTTACTTTACGTTACGTGGACACGTACGCCACAGGTCGGGGTATTAATTATCACCTCTATTGTGAACGCTGGTTATCAAACAACAGCTCAGGTATTTCAATGAGGGACGTCAAATTTACGGCGCACGCCGACGACGTATCAGATGTCATAAGCGGAAAAGACCTACCAATAATTAGCACCTTGATGGATCGAGCACTTCGAGATATACATACCCGGGCATCAAATATCGGATCAAGTGGCAAAGAGAAGTAGACGGATATGATCTGATTACTAAGAAGTATGGGGATAACCCAAAGTGGTTTCCAATGTGGACGGGCTAGAGAAATCTAAAGAATACCTCTGTCGTTATTTTTGTTGTAACGATAAAGACGCTCCCCGAAGGATTTAGGAAGTGTTATCGATGCTCCGGTAACTAGCACCATCAAGGTACAATCCCGACCAGCTTGGGAAATATTTAATCTAACTACCTTGAACTTTCCAGCCATTTAACCTCCCCCCCCCCCCCCCCCATAGTTCCTAGAATTTGGGGTCGCCAGAGCATCGGCTGCTTAAAAAACAGGACTCGGCAAGGGTAGGTGAGGTAGACAATTGGAAGCTATAAAATGCAATGGCAGCCCCTTTAAAGGGTTGCGATACACAACCCCTTGAATAATTTGCCTATTTTAGTTGCCTTTTACGCAGTTCAATCAAAGGCGCTTATGATTGCGTATAGCAGAGCTTGCCCCTTAAGAAGATTCAGAGGAAAAGCAAAGCCGCCATTGTAGAGCGAGGAGCTGAGGCTTCTAAGAAAACAGGTAAAAGACGACGCGTGCAGGAACGAGTACAGATATTTGTTGAGGATCTACAAGCACGAAATTTCTGGTGGGAGATGATACAGAAGAGCCAAGATCTAATGGGCGGTGAAGACTTTCTATAGTTTTAAATCGCCATGCCCAGATGGTATATTCCCTGCCATGTTCAAAATTTCGAGTAGAGCGACCGTGGAATGGCTTAAAGTAATATTTGATAGGTGCCTACGGCTGAGTCATGTACCGGGGAAGATCGCTCATACATATGTATCCCAAATACTACAGTCTCATTAGCTTAGTATGATTTCTGTCAAAACCTTTGAAAGGCTGTCAGATGTGTATATAAATTTCAACATGGACGAAATACTCTTTTCCACAACATAATATGGGTAGACAATAGGCAAGGCGGTAGATACGGCCCGGCATAGACATAACATAGAGAAAGCCCTGGAATATAAGCAGTATGCTTTGAGAGTCTTCTTAGCATTGCAGGGGCTTTCAATAGTGTCTCTAAATGGGCGATCTTGTATGTTATTAATAACATTGGAGTACATCCAGCCATAACCAGGCGGATCGGCTGCATATTAAATTGCAGGAAGATTACTTCACGAGGGGAGCTGTATGAGGCCACGAAATCAGTGCAACGGGGCACGCTACAGGGTGGATATTATCACCTCAGCTGTGGACGCTGGTAATGAAGTAATTTACCAATTTAGCAGCGGGTTAGGGGGCTTAGAATATACCCGCGGCAGGTATGCCTGTCGTAAAAGGCGACTAAGATACCAAATTGATTCGAGTGTGTAGCGCAATCTTTTCAAGGGGTTGCCGGCGCAATATATAGCTTCTCCAACCCAATTTTCAACCTCACCTTGGCGAATCTTGTTTCTTTAACCGCCGAGCCTCTGGTGACCCCAAGTTCTTTACGGATCTAGAGGATGGGACCATCAACATCGATAAGGCCTTCGGGGAGTATCCTTATCGCAACAACAAAATAACAGCAACAACGCTGGTAATGAAACAACTGCTCAGGGAGTTCGACGAGGGACACGTAAAACATACGGCGTAAGCAGGAACATACCTACCAACAATTTGCTTTTTGATGGATCGGGCGCTTGAAGATACACGTACCTGGGCACGAAATTTCGGATTGAGTGTCAACAGGGGATTGACGTAGTCGTGTTTACTTAGAAGTATAAGGTCTCTCTCATGACATGCCGCCACTGCTGACACCATAGCCTTCCAGAGAGCCCGCAAAAACAACTAGTACGATGAGGAATGTCACGCTGCCTCGGAATATAAGGACGTTGCTTATAGAGCCACGCTGCATCTGAAAGAGAAGAGCTCCAGATATGGGCTGATAGGAATAATGCACAAAAATTCTACCAAAAAACCCGGTCAATGACGGAAGGTTTCAAGGCAATCAAGGCGTCAGATAACGACGGAATACCCGCCGAGCTGTTCAAACATGGAGGCGACGTGTTGGTAAAAAACATGCATTAACTTCTATGCAAATTATGGTCAATTGAGGGCATTCCTCAAGGTTGAAACTTAAGTGTACTCTACCCAATTCACAGGAAAAGTGTTGCCGCAAATTGCACAATTGTGCGAAACACTGAAGCCCATACTGAGTTAACAAACTGATTGGACCTTATCGGTGCGGCTTCATATCTGGTAAATCTATTATCGACCGGATATTCAAGATGCGCCAGATCCTTGAGAAGACTCACGATATGAGAATCGACTTTGACGTTTCTTATAAGCTGCTTAGTCTGAATTTAAGTTCCCTGCAAAGTTAATAAGGTTCTGCCAAATGACGTTGAGCAAAAGTTGGCGGCCTTATCCCCAACTAGTCCGTTGAAGTGCATCACATTGGATATAGCCTATCAACCATGTTTAAATATGACCAACACGTGACGGCTTTCTGTTACAAATGTGAATACGTAGGCATATATATTTACCAGGTGAGGATTTGTCCTTCGCAAGAACAATCAAAGTGGTGAAGCAAAAGCTTTCTCAAGACAGTCGAACAAATGACCGGGTGCTCTACTAGCCTAACGTAGGGGATAGTCCAACTAATCTGCAAACTGAAGGCTGTCATCCATAAAGAGATCTTATATCATAAGGCCGGAAACGAAGAGTATTGAAACCAATATATCGAACACAAAGGTCTGCAAATTTTGGTCTACATTTTAAGACTTTTATCCACGGTCCTTGTAAAGTTTATGTAGATGCGGCAAGTATTATACGATTTTCACCCATGTGTTACGCAATGATATCCACTTAGACTGCTTATGATTTCGAGGGTGGCATCCTTGGCCGAATAGTTACACCCTAACGTGTTTTTTTGGTGTAGCTCGGAAGCATAGCGCGACAAAAACATCAGTCAGAAAGGCTTCGGAGCTACACCTAGATGTTCTAGGAAACCAACGTCGACGAAGGTATGAGTTCGAAGTCGCAGTCCTATGGATTCTGTGCTGGCATATGGTATAAGGGCCAGGATGCGTGGTAGCGACTGGTGGTCGGGATTGCTGCTGTTCGCACGTCGGGAATTGTAGCTCTTAAAAAAAAGCAGGAAAAACTGAAGGCGCCCTTTGACGCGATCAACAATAAGCCAACATTGATGCTAATCGTTAAACTGTACCACGAGAGTAATGACTATTAGTAGATAATTTATAGTAACCGTAAGTTGCCTTTATGCGTGACCAGCATGTATCCCCAAATGATTTAAAGAAATCGTGCCGACGACGTATATTAGAGTTAGCCCAGAATATCTCCTTCGGTGAAACTACGCTAAAAAAGTGTGACCATTTAAATTATTTCTCCCTCTCTTCGCAAGGAGCTACTCCAGAAATTTTTTGAACGATCCACGAGATTTTGAGGCAAAAACCGCGGATCTTTCCGATATGGCCGAAACGTCGATTTCCTTAAATACATATAAACAAAACCTTTCCCAATATTATTTTTTTAAATTTTCATTTTACAAGCCTCCAGATACTCATCCGCAAGTTAATGCTATTGTTCCAGATCGTCAAACATACCATTGATGTCAGCAGTATGTTTCCATATTCATTAGTTGTGGACAATGTGACACTTTGAAGTCCAGCGATTCAATTCAGAGGTTTACGCCGATCACTTTGTCGGCGCGCCGGCCACGCCACCGCCGCCGGTATATAATGGAGCCTACGCTGCCGCCGCCAATTAAGTGACTGGCGTAAACCTCTAC
The DNA here is from genome assembly GCF_040869045.1 of Eurosta solidaginis. Taxonomy (NCBI): domain Eukaryota; kingdom Metazoa; phylum Arthropoda; class Insecta; order Diptera; family Tephritidae; genus Eurosta; species Eurosta solidaginis. The sequence continues at coordinate 49,646,380 of NC_090323.1, forward strand.
ACCGAGCCATACGAAACAAAACGAGAATAAAATAAGATGATACAATCTATTATAAGTAAGGGCGTTTAATTATTGGTGTGCGCTGATTATATTGATATCACTGACAAAGGTGCTGTGAGTTCTGACTTTTCGGGATTAGATAAAGAAGCACAAAAATGGGTCTTGAGGTAAATGAGTACAAGCCGAAATACTTACTGTCACCCAAGAAAGAATCGGCGCATTGGCGCCTTGGCAGTCACGTCTCCGCTGACGGGAATAAATTCGAAACTGCCAATAATTTCGTCTATTTGGGAACCAGCAGCTTAGAAATAAAACGCAGAATAACTCTTTCCAACAAATGCTATTTTGGAATGATAAGGCAATTAAGAAGTAAATTCCTCTTTCGACGAAGAAACATCATTCTCTTCGAGTTGCTCATCATACCTGTCCTGATGTAGGGCTGGGAATCATCGACGCTATCGCGAGAAGGTGAGATGTATCTTGGAGTGTTCGAGAGAAACTCTCTGGAAGATTAATGGCCCTGTCCGTAATGCCGACGGCGAGTATCGAAGGAGGTGTAATGATAAGCTGTGTGAGCTTTACGATGGTGCAGCGATTAGAAGCGCAAAAGCATCGCTGCCTAGGCCATGTTATGCGAATGGACGACGACGCTCCGGCCAATCGACACCCGGATTTGTGGCATATAAAAGGCTCCCCCTTGTGATGCTGATGATGATTTTGAGTTTTTTCGGAACCAGCCTATGGAAGCATAGGAAGAGGGCGGCCCTCCTTCTCGTGGAAAGACCAGGTTGAAAACGATTTATATTCTCTTGGTGTGACTAATTGGCGCCAGTTCACCCAGCGTAGAAGGGAATAGCGCGCCTTGTTGGACGGCCATAATCGTTAAAAGAGTTAAACCGTTATTTAGTAAGCGAGTAAGTTGATGATACGTTATTTTAAATATGATTTATGGTAATAGTCGAAGCGCAGCTTGAAAATGTGTGTGAAATTAAATATATTTTTTATTACACAATGTAATTTATTTATTTTTTTGCCTAATAGCTGATGAGTCATTTCAAAGCAAATGGTCGTTATTGTTGATGTTAATATTTACATATCTACATTTGTACGTGCTATACGTACCTACATATTCACATATTTATATACCTACGTATCTTTATTTATTGGTAAGACGGTCATTTGAGATTTGTATATCTCGTATCTAACTACCATTTCAGCAGCCATTTTGAAATTTTTCCGAAAAAAAAAATAAATCCCGCCTTAAAATTATATTCGATAATATCAACAAGCAACATAAACACAAAAACATAAGCTCCACCCAGAAATGATGATTCATCGCTGCCACAGAAGAAAAAAAAACTCGGAATAGGCAGGCACAGCCAGAAATTGTAAGTGAACTTTAACTGCCACTGAAGTAGAAGGTCGGAATTGAATAAGAGTAAGAAGTAGGTAACAATTAAAAACACATACAACTTGAAAGCGAAACTGCGCTACCACAAAAGAGCGGCGCACACTTTACACTACAGCTAAACAATTCAAAGAATTTTTCAAAAACAAGCCAAGACAACTGAAGCAAAAAGAAGATTGAGTAGCTCCACCCAAAAATTAAATACTCACAAACATTTTTTTGTACAGAAGAAGCGCACACGCTCATATTTGTATGTAATGTATATACATATGTAGATATGCCTCTTTATAAGAAGGCGGCAACCATTGAAATCAGCAATGCCGTTATATGCGCTACTATGTACAGCTATGACCTGATGAACATTGTAACCCAGCCAAGGTTCAATGGCAGATTCTGGCAACGCATTGAAGTGAAATAGCAAACAGAAGAACAGAGAGAAAGAAAGAAGATGAAAGCATGCTTATAATATTATTTATACCTAAAAATGAGCCACGCCTCTAGAGGCTTCTGTATGGCAGTGACATGAAAGAAAGTAAATAAAGTAAAGAGAAAATTCAATTCCCAAAAAATCAAAAAAACATACAAAAAATTATGAGGCGCAAGAGCTGCAAGGGGCAAGTAAGCCAGGCAAATATCGTTACTACAGAGGCAGGCATAAATGAAACTCTGCCGCAGGGCGTTAAACGCACACAAACCAACGTAGACGCGCTGAAAAAGAAGTTTGTTCATACACTTCCTCTCACACACAAAAGGTAAATGGTGGGAAAACAACCCTCGAAACGGCGTTGAATATTGAAAAATAAATCTAATAAAATATAACTAGTGCAATAAAATCACAAAAGGTACATATGTATCTATACCTACATCCATACATATAAACATGGAAGTAGTTATGTATATATGTACGTTGAGAAACTTAAATGTGTGCTTGATAGAGAGCGATAAAGAGAGAATACGATTTTTGTCACGTAACGTACACAGACATTAAAGTGTCCGTTGGAAGTCGTTGTGGGTTTTCTGGCATTTACCAGTTCCGATAATTGGCATTGTAAACACCATTGACACTTTGGTCCATATGGACCTTTTCTTTTTCACTGAGGTGAAAATGTACAAAACTTCTCATAAAATGTGTCACACTTTCATTAGTTTTCAATTTTCTTTAAATGACTTTTTTCCACAAAAATTGCTCAATCATTCAAATGAACCCTCAAAAAATAAATACATAAGAATTGTTTAAAACATGGAAAAAATGGGATTCATTTTGCGCCATTGAAACGCTTCCCTTTTTTTCTTGACTATAGGAATAATCTTCTTAAAATGGGAGGAAATTGTATATAAAAAATTAAATTTTTTAACGGCCGTTTCTAGTCGAGGTCCAAAACTTTGCAATCGAGTACTCTTATTCCATTGAAAAAAATTAGGAATTATTTTTCGTTAAATTGAAATTTAAAAAAATAGTAATTGTGTAACTGTCATGGCAGTGGATTTCTTGATTGAAAATAATTGAAGAAAATTTGTTCCTAGATTAATGATGTGTTGTATACCAAAATAAGGAGTCCTTACTTAAAACTGTGAAATTTTTCTCAGTTTAAAGAAGTTTTTTTGGAAAGGTTTTCCTTATTTAGGTAAGTGTTTTTCTGACTTTAGCAGAACAATGTTATTTCATCTAACTAATAATTTAGAGAAGGCATTAACAAGAATAAAAAATAATAAGTGTCGTTAATTGTTGATAAAAAAACAGGCTTATCATATTTTCTGTTGGCTAGATATTTCGATCGGTTATCAAACACTTTTTGTTATAGACTTTTGTCACTAGTTGAGCTTAAAATATTTGTTTCAAATGACAGGGCTTGTCACTGGTGTAGCCATTATAATTTTCTAAGTGTTATTTCTCGTTTGGCAAGTCGATCACAGCCCAAATAATTCCAAGACTATTGACCTCACGGAAAAAATGTTGACTGTTACAAACAAGATTATATATCACACCATGTTGAGCGGCGAAAGCATTGCTTATAAACGCAGTGCTATAAAATCATTAAATTTCACTAACCAAGTTCGGTTGAACGAGCCTAAAAATATTCCCCACAATTTGATGTTCAAAACATATACAGCCCATTTCTAAACAAAAATTCCTTGTGAGTTTTTTCACTTCTCACTTTCCTCTTATTCTGAACAATGTTCGAAAAAATGAAAACCAGTTAATGGAGAAAAGTAGGTATTATGAATGTTATTGAAATGGAAATTTTTCTGTCATTTTTTAGGATTTTTTTCACATGATGAATTAAAGGGAACGCATCAAATAGTTTAATTTTACTATTTCTTATACGAAAACACACAAATTTGTACAAATTTATTGTAAATTCCATTAAAATTCTACCACAAAACTCTTTGTTACACTAAGCAACGGAAGAGTTCTTAGCTAATTTGATGCAGTCATCCAGAAATTCCGCAGGGATTTTTTCAGAAGGTTTCAATCGATTTTGGCATATGACGAAAGAGGAATTCAACTCGGCTTGGCCGCCAGAATATTGTTTTGCTGAATGGAAGCAGGCAACTCTAGCGGATTTGTGTTATTGCGCTGTCTTTTTCTTATGCTCCTCTGTTGGTGTTGCTATGGCACCAATTCGTTAGATATTCATTTCAGACAATACCATATGCAATGCAATATATACTGTGCTTTGTTTATATTTTATTTCTCAATTTTAAACAAATTCGCAACAATAAATAAACTTTTCAATTTGTTAAACAAAAATAGAAAGGCGCAACAAAATTTCTATTGGCAAATAATTTCGAAATTCTTATTCCAAAATTATTATTAAGAATTAGAGGAATATTTCCACGGGAATAAAAAAATTCGCGAGAACAAAATTCCGAGGGAATATTTACAATTGGGCTGATAGTATATAAAATGTACCAAAATAGCAAGAAAAGGCAGTCCTCAGGGAAAATTAAAAAGCGTACATTGGGCATTCAAATGGGTGAGAGGCAGTGCACGGACTTTTAAAAAGAGAATGTTGGTAGACGAAAAATTAAAATAGTGGTAGAAGTTGGTAGATTTTATTTTTTTTTGTTTTTTTTTTTTTAAGAAAAAAATAGCTACATTTTATATTTGTACAAAACAATTCATGTTTTATTGTAAAACAAATTAAGCATATTTCAAGGAAATAACACTTAAAAAAAATGTAAACAAAACAAAAAAATTCATGTAAATTTGTATATACATAGCTAATGCCTATATCATACTTCCTTTTTCCTGTATTTTGAGCTCGAAATACTGAGGAAACTTTACCGATACGTCTCATTACAACAACAATTTTCCAATGTACCAATATTATTCTGCCACAAAATAACCGACTTTTGCATGTTATCGTTTACTTAAAACTTTTTTTATTTTCGTTCAAAATTATTCATAAAAAACTGATGAAAATATAGCAAGAAAAGATTTTCGAGCTCATTTACTACATTTCTTTCATAAACAAATTTATTTCTTGTTTGAATTTGTGCACAAATTTTTCAAAATAAGAACCAAATGTCAACAAAAAAAAAATCGTCAGAAAAAAACAGAAGAAAAATCTAGTTTCATGTTGGTGTTATTAAATACAAGGAACAAAATCACCTTCTACAAAGTAATTTTTTTTATAAAATCTTATTTATTTAACTGGAGGCTGAAATAAAGTCCGTCCGATAGAATACTCATTTATTAATATTTGATTGGAAATACTTGAAATTTTTAATCCATTACGCTTGGCGGTTTTTATGTCATTCATTATAGAGAACTACCTTGCTGCGGCTGCACTACTGTGAGGTAATATTGCTAGGAAGAACATTTATTCACTCAAATTTTCAGTTTCCAATTTTACCCATCCTTTAAGAATATCGTCGGAAAATATCTTTTCTATTATTTCCTTATCATACAACATTAATGATCGCCATTCGTTGTTAAGAATTTCCATGGAAGTCTTGTGAAATGGAAAAGCTTTAAGTAAGGGAACAATCATTGGCATTTGACTAGAATTAATATTTTTTTAATCAACATTTTCCAAAGGGTGTAACTTTTCGTCTTCGAAATTGAATCATTTCTTAATTTCCTTACAAAGGCAAATGTTGGTAGATTTTTGTGCTTTGGTGGTAGAAGTGGTAGAAAATGAAAATGGGCTAAAAAGTTGGTAGATCTACCAATAAAGTGGTAAAGTCCGTGCACTGGTGAGAGGGCATCTGCTATAACACCAGTTTGAATGCAAGTGAATTCGAGTTCAAAACACTGCACCAGAAAAACTAGCTAATAAAGAAGTAAAATTCAGAAACAAAACATGACCTGGTAATCATCACCGTGTGTAAATTTAGTAATTTTTCTCTAATATCAATAACAAAGGAAAATGGTCATAAGAATATGTCTCGCTAATCAAAATATATAAATAATAAAGTTAAGACGATAAAGTTTGGTAATTTTCTAAATGAAAATTAAAATTTTGCGAGCTATAGTTGACACCCTAATATACACACTTACTATAATTTATGAGTAGGTATGTATATACAGATATATATGGTATGAATGAATTTATTTATGAGTCTTTAGATATGAAAAGGCATTTACCGACGGCATTTGTACTCCTTATGTACTGTATATGCATTTATTTATGTTTACATATGTATGTTTGTGTGTATATCCTCTCATTCTGAAACTCTTTAAATTTTAGCCAGTTTCGTAGGTACTCACTTCAAATTATCTACTCTCATTCGAACAATTAAAAAAAGATTTGAAAAAAAAAACAAAAACAAAAAAACAACCAATAAAAATTTTGCTAAGAACGCTTCTTTCTGTTTTTATTTCGTCTAGATGGAGGTACGCTCTTTTTGACGCATTTGTGGGTACTGATAATGAATGACACACTACTTTATTGCTCCAAAAATGTAGACTTGAAGAAGCAATGCAAAAATGGCGCGAAATTTTTGTTGATTGTTTGCGTGAGTATATATAAGTAGGTCTATTGTCAGATGTATATATTGTTATCAAAGAAGCTAATTTTTGTGTATAATTTGGTGTATACTCTAAATTAAAACATAACTACATTGTTGGGCTATACAAACATGGTTGCCAAGTAGCCGCTAGTCGTTGAATCGAAACTTGCGCAGGTTATTCCCGTTTTAATACTTTTAAAGACTACCAGTACTAGACAAAAGTTATTAACACTTTAATTATAATATTTTATCAAACAGAATTTATTTGGGCAGCCACGTTTATATAACATACATAGAAGCCTAGTAAATATTTTCGGGGTCTGGTCCCCGTTTGTGGAAGTTAAATATCAAGCCTGCAAAGCCTATTAAAAGAAGATTATACTTTTCTTAATTTTATTTTAAGGTCCACACGTCCAGCCTGAAATAAACATAACTATTCATAAATAACTATAAACAATTTTTGGGAATATTCTCGAAATGTAAGGAACTAGCAACTAAAGATCTGTTACCCGAGCATAAGAAGTGTGGAAGGAGTAGAAGAATTAAAAAATATTTTAAGTAGTCAAATCGCTGATGATAATCATGACACAATAGTCCTTTTTGGTACATTTTAGTAGCCCAAGGTACATTGGTACTATTTTTACTTATTTTTTACACTTTTGTTATAACAAGACATTACATCCTAATTTAAAGGCCTTAAACCTTTCATTAATGGAGCTGAGCGATAATCTTTTCGCACTCGTAATATCCTAATAATCGGCTGTATAAGAGAACCGATATTCATAAGCAAAAATTTCAAATAAATAATAGATCGCTAAACTTCACACAAGGGTTCACGTTTATTGTTGTATACTACCTAAGACATCTATGACGATGATGTTGACCGGTCAATGCGAATTTTTCAGACAACAATATATCTCCTATACGTAATCACTCTGCGAAATTTGAAGTTTATCACTTTAAAAATGGTGCAGAAGTTGCTTATCGGAACAATAGGTTGTATGTTTTATACTACATATATATATATGTATATACGACCGATATATACGGTTTTTACAGACAACATTTTGTGCCCTATACGAAAATATCTGATGACATTATATCTAATGAAGTGCGGAAGATATGACAAAAATCGGACACCAAAATACACCTGCTGAACGAATTTCATTAAGATGTCTCAAAAATTTAGTGACTAGTTTGCGTTCAAACAGACAGATGGACCGACGCAAACTCAGATCATCAGTCATTCTGATCAACTAGGTATACTTCTTGGTAGGTACATATGTATATAATTTCTCCCTTAAGGACGTACAATTTTCAAATTGGCGTCAAATTTAGGATACCATTTCATTTTCATGATAGGTATACCAAGTTTTTCTAAGGGGGGTTGCTAGTCGGCAGTGGTTTAGCATACACAACTAGTGTGTTTTTGCCATGAAAAGCTTCTCAATGGAACCTCGTCTACCTTGGAATTGCCGTTCGGAGTCGGCATAAAACATGATGGTCCCGTCCGTCAATTTAAAGGAAAAATTAAAGGGAGCATGACTCAAATTGGAGAAGGAGCTTGACGTTAGTCACCACGGATGTATATCGCGCCAAGAACTTCTTCTTTTCTTATTCCGTGGTTCCCATGAAATACTAACACTTTTCTGTTTTTCGCTTGGAAAACTAGCACAGTTCGTTGATGGCATGGAAGACTATCATAGTTCGCTGTTCGCGTGGAAAACAAGCACGTTTCGCGAGCAACTACACTCAGAGAAAAACGCCGTTCTAAAATTCAGCACCACCGGACTCAATCCAAGCTTTTCATGTTCTTACTTTTTTGTTCTTGAAAAACGAACGACCTGTTCGCAAAACAACAACCTTGTTCTTGAACTGACAACCATTTTCTTGAAAAGAGAACGGCTGGTCTTAAAATATTAACAAATTTTCTATTAATGAGAACAATGTTATTAAATTAAGAACGATGTTCTTAAATTAAGTACAAGAAAAAGAAACGGTACAATTCGTGTGCACTACAATGTTAAATACATCATTTGGCACAAGCTATCAAGCAGTTGTAGTGGCCCAGCGGCTATGACGTTGCGATTGCGATCGTATGGCGCGAGTTCGATTTCCGTCAAACTCTGAAGTTTTTTAAAATAATTTTATTATATTAAATTTTTTAACTCTTAGTTTTCCTTGAGTTTCATTCACATATGCACAGGTAATTCTCAATCTTGTTATGCAATGTTTTAAATATACATATATTCAGGTTGCATCAACAAATAAGAAGAATTTCTCAATAAGAGAAATATATGAAAAAAATGCATATTATGCGTTTTTTCAAATCTTTTGGAATTTTAATAATATTTTTTTTGTTATTAATAGTTTTTATTTATGACAAAAAAAAATATATTATTAATAAAAAAATAAATAAATGGGTTCTATTTGGAAAAACTATCTCCCCCCACCAATGGTCAAGTACAAACCGTTCTTGAATTGATACCGAAAACTGTTAAATCGACCACAAATCGTTCTCGAAGCGTGAGAACGAAAAATCTTAATTCAAGCCCAAGTGGTGCTTGAAATGAACACAAAAGGTTCACACATCAATACCAAAGTGGTCAGAAAATACGAACGGTGTGCTTGGAAAAACTGTTCCTAAAACAAGCCCATCGGTCACGAGTTAAGAAAAAACGTACTTAACAGACTTTTGTCAACGAATGTTCTTAATTTCGAATTTGTTTCGTTCGTTTTAGAACTATTTTTTCTCTGAGTGTACTTTTTATCACGGACGTGAACAGTGTTAGTTTTCCATAGGAATTTTAGACGTGTTATTCTTCCATGGGACCGACGATATATCATCTCTGTGTAAAAGTAAATACTTATGATTATTATAATAACCAGGTTTGGCGCACATCCGATAAAAATACACAATGACTAGCAGACCCGGCAGACGTTATTCTGCCCTATATTTCGCCTATCTGCATACATTTTAATAAGCTTTTTCCGTCTAACTCTGCCCTACCCCTCTACACTTTTTCCTATTCTTTTTATTCACTCCTCCCTTCGTCTTTTTCGCTTCATCTCCATCTTCGTCTCATTCTATCTCTTTCTCAGTCTCCTTCTCACTTTTGTCTTCTCTTAAGTATTTCTCCTTCTTCTTCATCTCTTATTGCCAGTCCCAGAGGGTGGTATGTATTTTGTTCCAGTCCCATTCCGAGTCTCAGTCTCAGTCCTAGTCCTAATCCCAGTCCCAGTCCGTCTCTGGTATACTTCCCGGAAAAAAGTATCGTAAATACTAAAATAGCAAATTTATATACGAAATTTCAGGCAAATCGAATAGGACGTATGTAAATAGTTATTAATTCTTGTCTTTATTTCGGCTTTGAATGCATATTTATCAGTTTTGCCAGGTTGATGCACCTAAATCGAATATCACAATGAACTTTAGAGCTCTCAGCAACAGCTTTCATTTGATATCCATAATACACACACATTCTAGGGGTATCCAGGTCCATGTTTTGGCCTATATCTCGAGACCCTAGTCACTCAGCGGTGTAAAACTTACTCTGTATAATAGCACTCATCAACAGCTTTCATTTGATATCCATATTGTATAAACACATTCTAGGGGTACCAGGGTCCACGTTTTAGGCTATATCTCGAGACCCTAGCCTCATAGTTGTATGAAAATTATCCTGTGCTATAGCACTCATCAACAGATTTCATTTGATATACATATTGTATAGACACATTCTAGGGGTACCCGGGTCCACGTTTTGGGCTATATCTGGAGAACCTAGCCTCCCAGTTGTATGAAAATTATCCTGTACTATAGCACTCATCAACAGCTTTCATTTGATATCCATATTGTATAAACAAATTCTAGGGGTACCCGGGTCCACGTTTTGATCTCAAGACCCTAGGCACGTAGCGAAAAAAAGGTAGACGTTGGCCGATTCTCAGACCTACCCATTATGCTCACAAAATTTCATGATAATCGGTTCAGCCGTTTCGGAGGAGTTAAGCCTCTAAAACCGTGACAGAAGAATTTTATATATTAGATTTTAGAAATCCTATCTACCCGTTTAGCCTTGTTTTTTGGTGAAAGCATTTAGCGGCAACTCTATTAGAGCATAGTAATCACTTTTAATATTTACATATATTCATATTTATTTCATGTATGTCAACGATTGCCCATGACATACTTGCTTACCCCACAATACAAAAACCATACTCAGATAAGGCAGTAGGTTTTTCAACGACATAAGAGCGAACTGAAATGAGAGTTATAAATACATGCAAGTATATGCCTTGAGACCGCTATCCAAGTCCATACACGTATGAAGTTATTTACAAATATACATATATTTTTTTTTCCTAACTGAAACAAGTTTTAACATGCTCAACGAAAATAAAAACCAAAACCCTGAAAAGACTGTTGTAATATGCTATGGGAATACGAATGAGAGATGTCAACAAAAATGTGGCAAAAACAGTGGGCTCGTCGTTTAGAGCACAACAAACTCTTGGGCGCACAACAGGCCGATTAAGGTAGAACAATTCAATAAGCAGCGACTTTCCACTTCGTTGAATTGTTGCTGCACTATTTGCTGCTACATCATTGTAACAGCGGTTGATGCACTTTTCTTTGTACCTACAAGATACGGATACATTCTCTCAAGTTCATTTTTGGTTTTTTATTATTTTGTTGACTTCATAAAGTCGATGAGAATTAAATGAGTAAAATGGCATAAACAGAGAGAAAGAGAGAGAGAGAGTATGCGCAATAGATGTCTGTTTTGTTGTCGACAAAATGCATATAAGAATCTTGCATTAAATTTGATTGAAATGGATTTTTCTTTTGTTGTCCGTAACATTAATCGTGCGTGTGCTGTACGCGCTCTTGTGAATATCTTCTGTTGGTAAGCCAACATGCGGCTGAGCTGTATTGTATGAGCGTTTGTGGTATAAAAGTGTTTGCGCTCAGTGTTCTGCAACGCATTTTTCATTGAACCAGCGAACAAAGCGGTTGTTCGTTTTATAAGCAGTAAAGAACTAAGTGCTTGAAAAGAGTTTTTACGTGAATTTCGTAATACGCTGGAACCTGAACATTAAAATACAAAATATTGTTGCGTGTGAAAATTCATAGAACATTTTAAAACGTGAAAAAGATAAAAGAAAAACTTAAAAAGTGTGCAGAAATTAAATTTATTCAAAAGACACGAAATTTGTATGTGCCGTGAATAAAAATTGTATTACTCAAATTAAGAAAAATAAAAAAAAAAAACATCAACACAATGGCCGTCGCTTACTACATTCCCGATCAAGCAACGCTTCTGCGACGCGCTAGCCTGCAGGAGCAACAAATTCTACGCGCACGCCATCAAGCTTTTTGGCGTTTTATGCTAACACTAATCATCGATTTATTGCATCAATATGTGCAATATGAACGTCAAAATATGGGCCGATGTCGACTACCAAGAATTTTAAATTAAAATGTTAGAGTCAGCTAAAATACAAATCCACAAGTCCATTCAAATTTTAAAGAATAAACACCAAATAATTTAAATAAGCTTTTATACTTATAAAAATAAAAATAAAATTTACATCCATCTATCTCATGTCAACAAAAGTCATACAAAAAGTAATAATACTAACTAATTTAAGTTACAATAAAAACTTGCCGCTTTGACTGAATCTTTTTCATACTTCCTAAACGCGCAAGTATTTCATCACAAAGAAAAACATTTCACCACAAAGCAACCTGTCAGCAAAGTAATGGTAACGGTAAACTCTGCAAAAACGTTTACATCAATGCTAATCACCTTTGAACACGTTTCGGCCTTCGTCGTCAACCTGTCCACAACGAAACGTCATTCAGCGCGCGCCAAAAAAGAAACCAGAATTCTCACGCTATTCACCCGCAGTATCTACCCACTCAACTACATTCAGTTTGCATTACTCATTAGCAGCACCGGCGACAAAAAGAAAAAATTATAAAAAAATTTATTTTATTCCGTTAGCGGTCATTAACCGTCTCAGCAAAAACTTTTTTCATTTACATATTGCTATGCTCACAAGTCATAAACGCCTAAGTCTGCGATAGCACGATTCGCAGAATTAATCTTTGTTAGAATTTTATACATACTAAATAAAAATCAGTGATTTTCAATTTGATAAATTTACGATTGTGAATAATATTTGCGTATTTCTGACTTTTATATTCGAGATTTGAAGCGTTTTATATAATATTTTCGTTGTTGTCATATTGGACTTAGGCTGTTGTGACTTGTGACCACAGATTTATCCACTTATGTGTGTTATTTCTTCAAGGTGAACGAAAATAAAGTTTAAATAACTGATTTGACATTTTTTTTGTTTGTTTGTTTTGTTTCTTCATTTACAATATTCGCATTTACATATTTTACTTTGTATAGCAGCTTTAGTTCTTATTTAGTTTATTTCTCATCAAAGCGATTGTGATAAGTCTCTATGGTTTCTAAAATAAATATAAATGTATCGTAGTTATAAAATTCAAAAACGAAGAAAGAAAATAAAAATGATAATCGCTTTTAAGCAATTTAGGCGTTAAGCGCTAATTATAAGTAAAACAAATTATAGTACACAGATACAAACATACATACATGTTAAGACATAAATACATACCGTTGTAAGTACATAAACTAAGGCGAAAACTTAAAATGAAAGTGTAATGATATTTTTTAAGAAAGAAAATAAATGACTCACTAATTTATATGACATTGACATACATTCGAATAATTAAACTTTCTCTTTATTTTCAATTATGACAAATTTGGTAGGTAAGTTTGTTGTGTTTAGAAATACCCAAAATAAGGTCACTCTGTTCTTTGATATTTCAGCAACTTCGAAAGCAGTGCACAGTGGGCGGTTCCATAGGTCAAAAATAAAAAAATTAGAGCGATAAGTTTGTCACCAAATGTGTTGTTAGTATCTCTTATTAGAACAGCCTTTTAAAATTTATATTTGTTTTTGTTGTATTCAAACTGTACTCAACTGTAAGAATAGCTTCAAAAGTGAGGTTATGGTATTAGTTGGTTTTTGCAGGGTGAGCAAGTTAAAAATAAAATTTAAAAATACATAAAATATCATTGTATTGAAATAAACAAAAAATAATATTGAATATTTACTTTATTTTGAAATAATTTTAGTGTCTTTAGCTTGACGTGTTTTTTTTTTTTTTGTTATTTAAAATTTCACCAGTGCCTTTATTAGTGTTTATTGGCACAAATATTTCAATTTCAGTTAAAGTTTTAGTTGGCTTCCTCACCGATCTTGACGTTGGGACTTACATCTTATTATTAGTCAAAGGTTTAAAATCTAAAGTGTTAATATCAGCTGCCACTTTCCACCACTAACTATTCGTGTTCCAATGAAACGTGACCCAGATACGGATAGAGATTTAACATGCAAATGCAACAACAATGTGACCCATATGGATCAATTTGTTGTTGCATTTACATGTTAAATTTCTATTCGTATCTGGATCACGCTTCATTGGAACGTAACATATATTTTGCGAAATTTTTCTGATAGCGTCACCGTGATAAACTATTGTTGTATGTTATATGTGATCACATGTAACATGCGACATTATTTTATCCAGTCGACGATATGCAAATGTAAACTTTTGTGTGTGTTTGTTGTTTTGTTATTGTTATGTATGCAAGATCTTTTAATAACTTTAATTTCTTTATTTAATCCTATTAAACATTTCATTTGCGTTAGATACATCTTACCAATTCGAACTATCGCGCAGGTTTATTTTTGATATTTGGTGCTCGGAATGCGGTTCAGATGCTGAAAAAGCTAAAAACCTATATAATCATTTGAAAAAATAATTCTCACATGTTTGTAAAGCCGTGACCAAAGTTTCACATTAGCATCTCTACTGGAAGTATTTTTGGCCGCCAACTCCATATAAAACCGACCGGTGTGCAGTGGAGTGTTTACCAGAAAACTGGGCCCGTATCTTGTGTAACAATCTGTGGTCTAAAATTATTTTTGAAATCACAACAGCTCTATGATGGTACATATAGTAGATGGGGACAATTCGTACTCATAATATCCATAATAGATTGTTTTTTTTTTTTTCAAAAATAAAATAATTAAAAAAATGTTTAAGTTAAACGGTTATATTGAAAACAATACTTACATGAAATAATAATAATACGAAAAGCTAGAAAATAATTAGGTAGGTCCTAAGTACTAGACATCACACTCCTTATCAATCTAGGGCGTTGATCAGACAATTAAATAAAAGCGTTGGGCGCGTGAAATTGCTAAAAATGTGAGGCGTAGCATAACCTGATTAAGGTTCAGTTGGTTTTACTTATGACCATCAATAGAAATATGACGCGTCCAACGCTTTTATTTAATTGTCTGATCAACGCCCTAGATTGATAAGGAGTGTGATGACTAGTACCTAGGACCTACCTAATTATTTTCTAGCTTTTCGTATTATTATTATTTCATGTAAGTATTGTTTTCAATATAACCGTTTAACTTAAAATTTTTTTTTAATTATTTTATTTTCAAGTTTTTAGTCTTTATTTAATTGCCTATTATTTCTCATTCTATTTAGCTCTCTTAGTGACTCATTATTACAAGGACTCTTTCCTGACAATTTGTTACAACCTAAGTCCTCAATACATAATCCTTCCAAAGACTTTACTCGACTCTGCGCCACGTATGCTTGTCCCTCCTCCAACTCCAAAATATTTTGATGTCACTTCTACCGGACTGTATGCAATATTTGTTCCAAATATGAGCCAAATCGGGCATCATAGGTCGCTTTCTATTCATGTATGTATTATGTGTTCCAAATATGGACCAAATCAAATCGGACCACAAATACGATTTTCGTGAATATCTCGATCCTTGCGCCACCTAGCGGCGATTTTTTTTCACAGGTCGATTTCTATTCTTGCATGTATTATGTGTTCTAAATATGAGCCAAATCGGACCACAAATGCGAATTTTGCGAATATCTCGATCCTTGCACCACCTAGCGGCGATTTTTTTCTTATTATTGCATTGTCATCGGGTTCTGAACTATATTCCAAGTTTCAAGCTTATAGCTTATCGGGAAGTTACTTAAATTTCAATTACAAGATTCGTTCACAACGGCCGTGCGGCCGTGCATGCGGCCTGCCTGTCAACTCAAGCTAAATAAAACCGTTTAAAACAAGTAAGGAAGGTTAAGTTCGGGTGTAACCGAACATTACATACTCAGTTGAGAGCTATGGTGACAAATTAAGGGAAAATAACCATATAGGAAAATGAACTGAGGGAAACCCTGGAATGTGTTTGTATGACATGTGTATCAAATGAAAGGCATTAAAGAGTATTTTGAGAGGGAGTGGGCCATATTTATATAGGTGGACGCCATTTAGGGATATAACCATAAAGGTGGATCAGGGTTGACTCTAGAATGCGTTTGTACGATATGGGTATAAAATGAAAGGTGTTAATGAGTATTTTAAAAGGGAGTAATCCTTAGTTCCATAGGTGGACGCCGTTTCGAGATATCGCCACAAAGGTGGACCAGGGGTGACCCTAGAATTTGTTTGTACAATATGGGCATCAAACGAATGGTATTAATGAGTATTTTAATAGGGAGTGGGCCTTAGGTCTATAGGTGGATGCCGTTTCGAAATATCGCCATAAAGGTGGACCAGGGGTGACTCTAGAATGCGTTTGTACGATATGGGTATTAAATGAAAGGTGTTAATGAGTATTTTAAAAGGGAGTAATCATTAGTTCCATAGGTGGACGCCGTTTCGAGAAATCGCCATAAAGGTGGACCAGGGGTGACCCTAGAATTTGTTTGTACAATATGTGTATCAAAAGAAAGGTGTTAATGAGTATTTTAAAACGGAGTAATCCTTAGTTCCATAGGTGGACGCCGTTTCGAGATATCGCCATAAAGGTGGACCAGGGGTGACCCTAGAATTTGTTTGTACAATATGTGTATCAAAAGAAAGGTGTTAATGAGTATTTTAAAAGGGAGTAATCCTTAGTTCCATAGGTGGACGCCGTTTCGAGATATCGCCATAAAGGTGGACCGGGGTGACCCTAGAATTTGTTTGTACAATATGGGTATCACAAGAAAGGTGTTAATGAGTATTTTAAAAGGGAGTAATCCTTAGTTCCATAGGTGGACGCCGTTTCGGGATATCGCCATAAAGGTGGACCAGGGGTGACCCTAGAATTTGTTTGTACAATATGTGTATCAAAAGAAAGGTGTTAATGAGTATTTTAAAAGGGAGTAATCCTTAGTTCCATAGGTGGACGCCGTTTCGAGATATCGCCATAAAGGTGGACCAGGGGTGACCCTAGAATTTGTTTGTACAATATGTGTATCAAAAGAAAGGTGTTAATGAGTATTTTAAAAGGGAGTAATCCTTAGTTCCATAGGAGGACGCCGTTTAGAGATATCGCCATAAAGGTGGAGCAGGGGTGACCCTAGAATTTGTTTGTACAATATGTGTATCAAAAGAAAGGTGTTAATGAGTATTTTAAAAGGGAGTAATCCTTAGTTCCATAGGAGGACGCCGTTTCGAGATATCGCCATAAAGGTGGAGCAGGGGTGACCCTAGAATTTGTTTGTACAATATGGGTATCACAAGAAAGGTGTTAATGAGTATTTTAAAAGGGAGTAATCCTTAGTTCACTAGGTGGACGCCGTTTCGAGGTATCACCATAAAGGTGGGCCTGGGGTGACTCTAGTATTCGTTTGTGCAATATGGGTATCAAACGAAAGGAGTTAATGAGTATTTTAAAAGGGAGTGGGCCTTAGTTCTATAGGTGGACGCCTTTTCGAGGTATCGCAATAAAGGTGGGCCAGGGGTGACTCTAGACTTTGTTTGTACGATATGGGTATCAAATGAAAGGTGTTAAAGAGTATTTTTAAAAGGGAATGGCCCTTCGTTCTATAGGTGTTCGCCTTTTCGAGATATCGCCATAAAGGTGGAACATGGGTGACTTTAGAATGAGTTTGTACGATATGGGTATAAAATTAAAGGTATTAATGAGAGTTTTATAAGCGAGTGGTGGTAGTTGTATATGTGAAGGCGTTTTCCAGATATCGACCAAAATGTGGACCAGGGTGACCCAGAACATCATCTGTTGGATACGGCTAATTTATTTATATATGTAATACCTGCCAAGATTTTAAGGGTTTTTTATTTCGCCCTGTAGAACTTTTTCATTTTCTTCTACTTAATCACAACCATTTTATAAAGTTTTTTCTAAAGTTATATTTCGCGTCAATAAAACAATTCAATTACCATGTTTCATCCCTTTTTTCGTATTTGGTATGGAATTATGGCATTTTTTCATTTTTCGAAATTTTCGATATCGAAAAAGTGGGCGTGGTCATAGTCGGATTTCGTTCATTTTTCATACCAAGATAAAGTGAGTTCAAGTTAGCACGTGAACTAAGTTCATTAAAGATATGTCGATTTTTGCGCAAGTTATCGTGTTAACGGCCATGCGGAAGGACAGACGGACGACTGTGTATAAAAACTCGGCGTGGCATAAACCGATTTCGCCCATTTTCACAGAAAACAGTTAACGTCATAAAATCTATGCCCCTAGATGACTTATGGCGTTAAAAGTATCCTAGACAAATTAAATGAAAAGGGCGGAGCCACGCCCATTTTGAAATTTTCTTTAATTTTTATATTTTGTTGCATCATATAATTACTGGAGTTTCATGTTGACATAATTTACTTATATACTGCAAAGATATTAAATTTTTTGTTAAAATTTTACTTAAAAAAAATTTTTTTTTAAAGTGGGCGTGGTCCTTCTCCGATTTTGCTAATTTTTATTAGGCGTACATATAGTAATTGGAGTAATGTTCCCGCCAAACTTCATCATGATATCTTCAACGACTGCCAAATTACAGCTTGCAAAATTTTAAATTACCTTCTTTTAAAAGTGGGCGGTGCCACGCCCATTGTCCAAAATTTTACTAATTTTCTATTCTGCGTCATAAGTTCAACTCATCTACCAAGCTTCGTCGCTTTGTCTGTCTTTTGTAATGAATTATCGCACTTTTTCGGTTTTTCGAAATTTTCGATATCGAAAAAGTGGGTGTGGTTATAGTCCGATATCGTTCATTTTAAATAGCGATCTGAGATGAGTGCTCAGGAACCCACATACCAAATTTCATCAAGATACCTCAAAATTTACTCAATTTATCGTGTTAACGGACGGACGGACGGACGGACGGACATGGCTCAATCAATTTTTTTTTTCGATCCTGATTATTTTGATATATGGAAGTCTATATCTATCTCGATTCCTTTATATATGTACAACCAACCTTTATCCAATCAAACTTAATATACTCTGTGAGCTCTGCTCAACTGAGTATAAAAAGGTTGATCGTTTCATGTCTATCGCTTGAGTGAAAATTGCGTCGGGCGAAGGGTTCGTTCGATGTGACGTTGATCTAGGAGCCATAGCTCTCATAAGGCAAGGTTTCAGGGCTTAGCGTGCGCATATTAGGCGTTTACTGCACGCAATCGGAAGGAAGGACGCGAGCTGCAGTTATGTTAAGCTAACAGCTGCGTTCATATACATACACTTATGGTAAAAAAAAGACGAGGAAACTGTTTTCCCTTTTACGGTGATTCTACAGTCATTAAAGCTGCGTAACGAAACTTTTTAGTTATTGTGGTTAATATCGATAATTCCTTAAAAATTCAAAAAATACAAAAATATGCAGCCCAATTCTAAACGAAAATTCCGTGCGAGTTTTTTCCCTTCTCCCATTCCTCGTATTCTAAATAAAAATTCCTTGTGAATTTTTTCACTTCCCCTTTCCTTCTATTCTGAACAATGTTCGAAAAAGCGGAAACCGGTGTGAGGGAGGGGAAGATTTCTCTGTCATTTCGTAGGAGTTTTTTCACTTGTTAAATTAAAGGGAATGCATCAAAATAGTTAAAGAAAATTGGTTTTTTTAAGAAAGAACACTTATTTGTACAAATTTGTGCTAAAATATGTATTTATATTCTACAACAATATTCTCACTGTTAATACAACAACAACTACAACCACAATATTCTTTATTTTAAGTCGAAAATTATATCATAAGCAACGGTAGAGCTCTTGGTATACAAATTTGATGCAGCCATCCAGAAATTGCGCAAGGATTTTTTAATAAAGCTTAAATAGATTTTGGCATATGACGAAGGATGAATTCAACTCAACCTGGCCGCCAGAAAATTGCTTTGCTGAATGAAAGCAGGCAACTCCGGCAGATTTGTGTTAAGCGGCCGTCTTCTTCTTATGTTCCGCTGTTGATGTTGCTGTGGCACCAATTCATTACTCATTTCAGTGAATACCACATGAAATGCAATAAATACTGTGCATTGTTTATATTTTATTTCTTAATTTCCAACAAATTTGCAACAATAATTAAACTTTTCAATTTTTTAAACAAAATAAGAAATGTGCAACGAAATTTCAATTGACAAAACAGCTGACTTCGAAATTCCTATTCCCCAATTATTGTTCTCCCTGGAGGAATTTTTCCGCGGGAATAAAAAAATCCGCGAGAACAAAATTCCGCGAGAATATTTAGAATTGGTCTGATGGATTCACAGCTGCGTTCAGATTACTGTGCTAGATTAGTCCCCCAATTCTTGGTGAGATGCCGTGTCGAATGCTGTCAATGGAGGCGGCGGAGTTAGTTTAACTCCCTATTAACAAGATCTAAGCAACTCTCATGGCTTTTAATGCGTTCAACACCATTATATACGGAGAATCCTTCACTGTTGCCTTAACGCAGTTTTGACTCAATCTTCCTGATTTTTTGGACTTACTACGCATCGCGAACCTTAACTGAATAATATTTATTTTGCACTCATAAGAGAATATGAATCATGGCCAATCGCTCCCTGTCCAATTTATGTTTCTGTAATACCAGTTAGCGTGCGGGATCGCGTTTTTGTGGTGGAAAGTGGGTCCTTTTTTAGCCATGGGCCATCAAATTATTTTTTCTCAAGAGACACTGTGCCGTTGTTATTATAGTTTTCATGTTTGTATTATCCTTCAATTCCACGGAAGTTTCTGGAGTAGTTTCAAATGTATTCAGAATAGCCATGATAACGATATTCCTATCAACGCGTATATTGGCCTTTCGTGGTCGTCCCGTTTGAAAATGCGAGGATAGAGTCACCTATTTAATATATTTCGTCCATAATCTTTTAAAGAATAGTTCATTGTAATGTATTCCGCCTACTATTTCCATATTTTGCGTAAACAATTATAGTAATTTTTTTCTATTTTTACGCAAACTGCTAGGAACTTTCTATCTTTTTCGCCTTAAGATACCACCTAATGAGTTAAGAAATTGTCGATGTTAATCAAAATAACTAAAAATTTTCGTTACGTAGCTGTAATGACCGTAGAAAAGATGTAACAGGGAACACATTGTCAATGGCTTTTTTTATGACTGTAAGTGTATGTTGCCTTATTACACTACTGAAGACTTCGCGCAGTGGTCGCCATCGAGCAGAAGAATAAGTACTCTCATGTGCTGTGTTTTCCACAATTTAAGGTATACCATTTGTGAAAGGTGGCGTATGCTCTCAAAGATTTTTATTATGATGAAAATATGGCCAAATGAATTCATTTGCAGTTAAATTCAGCATTTGCAATAAGCTAGGCTATCTGAGATAAGGCTTAGGTCATGTAAGCATGTAAGGGTCATCATGAAAGGAGTCATCGAAATCTTTTCCTGGCTTAGTAGACAATTGAAAAGGAAAGTCTCTTAGTCATCCTCACGAGATAGTTCATAAAAAATTGTAGTATTGATGCTTTGCAATTTGCCGAGATGTCACGTTTATATTTATAAATTAGAGATTACGTTCATTTTTTATTGCAAAAATTCATGCGAAGATGACCCTTAGGACGGATAGGCTAACGGATCGCCCTAAAGGTGTGCCAGCTATTTGGTGCTACGTTAGGAAAATTAAATCTCCACAATTTATTACTTCATAATTTGAGGAGGTGAGCGGTGATCAACATAAGCATTATGGGGCAATACGGCATCTGAGAACACAGCCGTATGAAGCAAAAAAGCACGAGCAAGCCCTCAGTGATATCCACAAATAGGCGTCGGATCTCTATGGCAGGAACTGCCCGGCGAATACAGTTCTTAAAGAAAAATACCCAGAAATTTGCAGAAGAGAAAGGAACTCTCCCTAGGGAAACGCGCGTCACTCTAGCTCAATTTCGATCTGGATGCTGTAACAGGTTAAACTTTTACCTCTCCAGAATCAACCCCGACATATAAAATGTATGTCCTGCTTGCAATGTGTCGCCACATGACTCCAATCATTTCTTCAATTGTAATGTGGAACCAACCCCTCTAACACCCCTCTCACTATGGTCCACCCCTTTTGAAACTGCAAGTTTCCTTGGACTCCCTTTAGAGGACATTGGTGACAATTTGTGATGGGTCACTCTACAACAACAACAACAACAACGACAACAGGAGGTTGATTGCCTTCGTCGGGCCTCAATCTATGATTTTCAATCCTAAATCCAAAAAAACCAGCAACTAACAAAGCTACTTGGCTATCTCCTGATCAAAAAGCCCGAAACCAAAACAAAACAAATGTTAGATCTTGTTTTTTCTAGAAATTTGAATTTGTAATGATTAATTCTTGAGTTAATGAATAAATTGGTGACGCAGAAATATATTGCCATCGAAATTCCTAAAAGACAATGCGTGAACTTTACTGCCCATTTTCCCATGGATGGCAGTATAGTTCAATGATTAATTAATGCCAACATGATCAATGTCAGGCATTGCTTTAGATAGCGCTCTTACGGAATATACATGGTCCAAATATCGATCTTAACCATCATCTTCGGCATCAAGAACTTAAAAACCATTTTGCGCATGAGCATGATTTTGACGAAATTCGGTAAATGACGGAGGTTTCAAGACCGACGTGCAGAGTGTACTTAAGTTATGGAGGTAGCATTTTTTCTCATTGTGCTAAGCAGGCAGAGGATATTATGAGGCTGAGTCTCGAACGAAATAAGATGGAATTGGACTATAAAGAAAAAAATTGGTAGTATTTCGGTTGCATAATTTAATTAAAAATAGGATACCTGGACTATTTTCTGATAATTTTGGCATTGATTTCGAATCATTACAGGGGACGTAATTTTGAAAAGTTTTCAGGGTCGAGGCATAAATATTTAGTTATAATTTTGAGATAAGCGCTTTTGCTAGTATTACATTATTAGGGATATTTTTCTAAATGTTTCTAGATTTTTTAATATTCGGTAACTGTATGCAGTCGGCGCTGCTTCGCCTACCACACCGAAAGTCATTGGTTCAAGTTCCGGACAAAGCAAATTATAAATATCAAACAATTTCAATTAGGAACAAGTTTTTCTAAGAATGTCGCACCTCGGCTGTGGTTTGGAAAATACTCCAAGTGTATTTCTGTCACGAAAAATTTCTCAGTTAAAACTCACCCGCCCTGCAGCTAAGAACTTTCAGAGTCGGCATAAAAAATGATAGACTCGTCCCGTCAATTGTTAGAAAAAATAAAAAGGAGCACGACGCATATTGAAGAAGAAGATCGGCCTTAATCACTTCTAAGGTTAATCGCGCCAATTATTAAATATTTTTTTTTTTGTTTGTTAAGACTTAGTATTGGAAATATTGTGTTTATGAAATTCATACACTGAAAGAAAAAGACTGACCGAAATACGGGTGAATTCAACCGAAATTTCTGTCAATTTTTGACCATCGCAACAAGATGTTGAATCAACTGCGCACAAATCGTTGATTCGTAATTGACCGTTTTAGTAGTCAAATGAACAAAAAAAAATGGTTGCGACAGCTTTGTATGAAAGTGCCTATGTTGCCATATAAATAAATAAATGTAGGGCGCGATAAACTCCCAAAAGATTTTAGGCCGAACTTCTCTTCCAATTTGCGTCGTGCTCCTTTTTAATTTTTCTTACAAATTGGTGGGACGCGACCTACTTGTTTTATGCCGACTCCTAACGGCATCTGCAAGGCATACGAGTTTTCACTGAGAGCATTTCATGGCACAAATATACTCGGAGTGCTTGCCGAACACTGCCGAGGTGCGACTCCGCTTAGAACATTTTTCTTCTAATTGAAAAAGCTTGTTTCTAAAATTTTGATGCTGCTTTTCCCGGGGTGTGAACCCAGGGTCTTCGGTGTGGTAGGCGGAGCACGCTACCATCACACCACGGCGGCCGCTACATAAATACGAAAATATGTGAATACATAAATACTAGGCCGGGTCGATTTGTAGGGAGGCAAAAAAATCGCCCATTGCTCTGTGAAAATCATATTCTAGGGATCAAAATAAGAAACTTTGCCGAAGGAACCATACCTCTGAAACGAATTCTGATGCCCCCCGCCCCCCCCCCCCCCCCCCCCCCCTTTGGGTCGTAGGGGCAAATTTTGAAAAATCCCACTTTGAAATGCCTATGTTTTTTCTTTTTGGAGTTTATTTTTCTCTTTGAAAATTTATTTATTCAGAACATATGTAAATGAAAAAATGAATTTAACTTAGTAATAGAAAAGAAATTAAAAAAAAAAATGATTAGAAATTAGCGTTTTTACAACCCCCTTTTAAAACCAAGGCATCACTGAGATGCATTTGCATGTCGTAAACATTGTTGTGTGGGTTTTTTGTTCAACCGTTTTAAAAGATGAAGGTATCACTGTGACACAATTGCAGATCGTAAAATTGCTTGTGTTGTTTTTTTTAAGCCACCGCAAGACACAGCAGGTAGAATTGAAATTGCCCCTACCCAAAAGTTCGACCCAAAGGGAGGGGGGAATTAGAATTCGTTTTAGAGGTATGGTTCCTTCGGCAAAGTTTCTTATTTTGATCCCTATAATACGATTTTCACAGAGCAATGAGCGATTTTTAAATCGACCCGCCCTAATAAATACGCATGTTTGATACATATACATATGAATATAGAAATGAAAATAGTAGTCACAAAACTGATTCTCAATTCTTTCAGTTGCAGCTCAGCTCATTAGCAATTATTTCTCTCGCATGTAATTGCCACACTTGATTGTTTCGAACAAAACTTATGGTGTAAATGTTTGACGTAACATTTTAGAAAGAGAACTTGTAAGTTATAGAAAGGTAAAGAATCAAATCGCAGGAAGGTAATTCAACACCACTTTACATGTATGTAATCCGGCAAGTTTAATTTCCGTAACACTTTAAGTTGAAACGTTTCCGAAACAACTCAAACTTTTGTTTTGTCGGAAACATCAACATCAAAAAAGGATATTTTTATACTCAGTTGAGCAGAGCTCACAGAGTATATTAACTTTGATTGGATAACGGTTGGTTGTACAGGTATAAAGAAATGGAGATAGATATAGACTTCCATATATCAAAATCATCAGTATCGAAAAAAAATTTGGTTGAGCCATGTCCGTCCGTCCGTCCGTCCGTCTGTCCGTTAACACGATAACTTGAGTAAATTTTGAGGTATCTTGATGAAATTTGGTATGTAGATTCCTGGGCACTCATCTCAGATCGCTATTTAAAATGAACGATATCGGACTATAACCACGCCCACTTTTTCGATATCGAAAATTTCGAAAAACCGAAAAAATGCGATAATTCATTGCCAAAGGCGGTTAAAGCGATGAAACTTGGTAAATGGGTTGACGTTATGACGCAGAATAGAAAATTAGTAAGATTTTGGACAATGGGCGTGGCGCCGCCCACTTTTACAAGAAGGTAATTTAAAAGTTTTGCAAGCTGTAATTTGGCAGTCGTTGAAGACATCATGATGAAATTTGGCAGGAACGTTACTACTATTACTATATAAGTGCTAAATAAGAATTAGCAAAATTGGATGAAGAACACGCCCACTTTTTAAAAAAAAATTTTTTCAATTCAAATTTTAACAAAAAATTTAATATCTTTACTGTATATAAGTAAATTAAGTCAAAATTCAACTCCAGTAATGATATGATGTAACAAAATACAAAAATAAAAGAAAATTTCAAAATGGGCGTGGCTCCGCCCATTTTCATTTAGTTTGTCTAGAATACTTTTAATGCCATAAGTCGAACAAAAATTTACCAATCCTTCTCAAATTTGGTAGGGGCATAGATTCTATGACGGTAAATGTTCTCTGTGAAAATGGGTGAAATCGGTGGAAGCCACGCCCAGTTTTTATACACAGTCCACCGTCTGTCCTTCCGCTCGGCCGTTAACACAATAACTTGAGCAAAAACCGATATATCTTTACTAAACTTAGCCCACGTACTTATCTGAACTCACTTTATCTTGGTAAAAAAAATGGCCGAAATCCGACCATAACCACGCCCAATTTATCGATATCGAAAATTACGAAAAATGAAAAAAAATGCCATAATTCTATACCAAATACGAAAAAAGGGATGAAACATGGTAACTGGATTGGTTTATTGACGCAAAATATAACTTTGGAAAAAACTTTGTAAAATGGGTGTGACACCTACCATATTAAGTAGAAGAAAATGAAAAAGTTCTACAAGGCGAAATCAACAGCCCTTGGAATCTTGGCAGGAATACTGTTAGTGGTATTGCATATATAAATAAATTAGCAGTACCCGACAGATGATTTTCTGGATCACCTGGTCCACATTTTGGTCGATATCGCGAGAACGCCTTCAGATATACATCTAAGGGCCACTAGCTTTTAAAACCCTCATTAATACCTTTAATTTGATATCCATATCATACAAACACATTCTAGAGTCACCCCTGGCCCACCCTAATGGCGATATCTCGAAAAGGCGTCCACCTATAGATCTAATGTCCACTCCCTCTTAAAATGCTCAGTAACACCTTTCGTTTGATACCCATATCGTACAAACATAATAGAGTCACCCCTGGCCCACCCTAATGGCGATATCTCGAAAAGGCGTCCACCTATAGACCTAATGCCCACTCCCTCTTAAAATGCTCAGTAACACCTTTCGTTTGATACCCATATCGTACAAACATTCTAGAGTCACCCCTGGCCCACCCTAATGGCGATATCTCGAAAAGGCGTCCACCTATAGACCTAATGTCCACTCCCTCTTAAAATGCTCAGTAACACCTTTCGTTTGATACCCATATCGTACAAACATTCTAGAGTCACCCCTGGCCCACCCTAATGGCGATATCTCGAAAAGGCGTCCACCTATAGACCTAATGCCCACTCCCTCTTAAAATGCTCAGTAACACCTTTCGTTTGATACCCATATCTTACAAACATTATAGAGTCACCCCTGGCCCACCCTAATGGCGATATCTCGAAAAGGCGTCCACCTATAGACCTAATGCCCACTCCCTCTTAAAATGCTCAGTAACACCTTTCGTTTGATACCCATATTGTACAAACATTCTAAAGTCACCCTTGGTCCACCTTTATGGCGATATCTCGAAAAGGCGTCCACCTATAGAACTAAGGATTACTCCCTTTTAAAATACTCATTACCACCTTTCATTCGATACCCATATCGTACAAACACATTCTAGAGTCACCCTGGCCCACCCTAATGGCGATATCTCGGAAAGGCGTCCACCTATAGACCTAATGCCCACTCCCTCTTAAAATGCTCAGTAACACCTTTCGTTTGATACCCATATCGTACAAACATTCTAGAGTCACCCTTGGTCCACCTTTATGGCGATATCTCGAAAAGTCGTCCACCTATAGAACTAAGGATTACTCCCTTTTAAAATACTCATTACCACCTTTCATTTGATACCCATGTCGTACAAACACATTCTAGAGTCACCCCTGGCCCACCCTAATAGCGATATCTCGAAAAGGCGTCCACCTATAGACCTAATGCCCACTCCCTCTTCAAATGCTCAGTAACACCTTTCGTTTGATACCCATATCGTACAAACATTCTAGAGTCACCCCTGGCCCACCCAAATGGCGATATCTCGAAAAGGCGTCCACCTATAGACCTAATGCCAACTCCCTCTTAAAATGCTCAGTAACACCTTTCGTTTGATACCCATATCGTACAAACATTCTAGAGTCACCCCTGGCCCACCCTAATGACGACATTTCGAAAAGGCGTCCACCTATATAC
Organism: Eurosta solidaginis; assembly: GCF_040869045.1. NCBI lineage: Eukaryota > Metazoa > Arthropoda > Insecta > Diptera > Tephritidae > Eurosta > Eurosta solidaginis. The sequence continues at coordinate 49,673,907 of NC_090323.1, forward strand.
CTAATGCCCACTCCCTCTTAAAATGCTCAGTAACACTTTTCGTTTGATACCCATATCGTACAAACATTCTAGAGTCACCCCTGGCCCACCCTAATGGCGATATCTCGAAAAGGCGTCCACCTATAGACCTCATGCCCACTCCCTCTTAAAATGCTCAGTAACACCTTTCATTTGATTCCCATATCGTACAAACACATTCTAGAGACACCCCTGGTCCACCTTTATGTCGATATCTCGAAACGTCGTCCACCTATGGAACTAAGGATCACTCCTTTTCAAAATACTCATTAACAGCTTTCATTTGATACCCATATCGTACAAACATATTCTAGAGTCACCCCTGGTCCACCTTTATGGCGATTTCTCGAAAAGGCGTTCACCTATAGAACTAAAGCCCATTCCCTTTTAAAATACTCATTACCACCTTTCATTTGATACCCATATCGTACAAACACATTCTAGAGTCACCCCTGGTCAACCTTAATGGCGATATCTCGAAAAGGCGTCCACCGATAGACCTAAGGCCAACTCCCTCTTAAAATGCTCAGTAACACCTTTCGTTTGATACCCGTATCGTACAAACATTCTAGAGTCACCCCTGGCCCACCCTAATGGCGATATCTCGAAAAGGCGTCTACCTATAGACCTAATGCCCACTCCCTCTTAAAATGCTCAGTAACACCTTTCATTTGATTCCCATATCGTACAAACACATTCTAGAGACACCCCTGGTCCACCTTTATGTCGATATCTCGAAACGTCGTCCACCTATGGAACTAAGGATCACTCCTTTTCAAAATACTCATTAAAAGCTTTCATTTGATACCCATATCGTACAAACATATTCTAGAGTCACCCCTGGTCCACCTTTATGGCGATTTCTCGAAAAGGCGTTCACCTATAGAACTAAAGCCCATTCCCTTTTAAAATACTCATTACCACCTTTCATTTGATACCCATATCGTACAAACACATTCTAGAGTCACCCCTGGTCCACCTTTATGGCGATATCCCTAAATGGCGTCCACCTATAGAACTATGGCCCACTCCCTCATAAAATACTCTTGAATGCCTTTCATTTGATACACATGTCATACAAACACATTCCAGGGTTACCCTAGGTTCATTTTCCTACATGGTGATTTTCCTTATTTTGTCTCCATAGCTCTCAACTGAGTATGTAATGTTCGGTTAAACCCGAACTTAGCCTTCCTTACTTGTTTTATTATGTTATTAGATTCATTCGCGTGAGTGAAAATTCAAAAAAACTTGAACAAAATGTTACTATCTTTGGAAAAATCCTGTTCGGTCAAGCAAAACTTTTGCAACAAGAGGGCGAAATTTTGCATTTCGCTTGGACGAGAAGTTGCAAATTGTACCCGATAAATGACTGTCCCGGTATCTCATAATTTTTTGCACAGTAAATTCAAAAAAGGTTTTTTTCGTTTCGTATTGATAACTGAAAAACTAGTTTTTTATTGCTTCCCCATTTTGTGTTTTTTTTCGATTTGATGGTTTTCTTATTTTGGTGTTTTTTTTTTAACAAGTGGCACCATCGTCATAAGTACAAAGTAGAGAGCGCAGTGAGCGTAAAATTCTCTTTGAAATTTGCTCATGTATTGACAGTTGATCGCCGTTGAAATGTCCTGTAAGTTCAGTTGTGTTAACAGAAAAATCATTTAGATTGATTAGGAATCTGTCCATTTTACAAAATTTTGTTAACTTAAGATCGACAGTTTCTCTTCTGTTGAAATGACTAAACTAATTTGTTCGCTTGACAAAGAACTCGGTCGAATTAACCATAATTCGATCAATTTCACCGAATCTTCGTTAAGTCAAGAACAACAGAACCGATTTGTTGATTTTACTAACACCATTTCTTTCAGTGAAGTCGAAGATAGCAGGTTAAATTTTGTGGCTTGGTTTCCATACTTAAATTAAGTAGATTCAAAACCAATTTTCTTTACAAGAAAGACCGTCTTTTCTTCATTAGTTTCTTAGCTTCCGGAACTTGTAAAATTTAACATTCTAGACACCGCCTAACAAGCTAACGGAAACCTTGTGCATATTGTTAGACAACAGTCAAAAAACTAATAAAAAGGATATGAACATCATCATTATGAGGATACGCAACTACGACAATGCTAACTAATAATACAATTCTGCAAATATTCCCTTTACGGTTGTATTCCGTTATTTTTTATGAGCGGCAATGAAATTATGGCAATCTAAGAAAAACGAAAATTGCTCGAAAGCTGTATGATTCTGCTGAACACACACATGTACAACTAAAGAAGAAAAAAATTTAAGAGGAAATCACCAACAATCAGAGTTAAGGAAATAAAATTGAAATAGCTTAAATTGGAAAATGAAATCAAATTTCCAGAAAAATTTGGAAATTAAGAAAGTTGAAAAGAAATACACATGAACATGTCTGTAAAAAGCGTATATGAAAAACTTGATTCAATGCAAAATATGATAACTCAGAAATGCAGTACAATAAGCTTTGATTAAAATCTGTTGAGAATAGCTTCGAATTTGTTTGCCAGTTCGGTTAAGTAATACTAAATGGATAATACAAACCTCTCACCTAAATGGCCCGATAGTATTTTCAGAATTTGTATGATAATACAATTAAATACAAGAACTTATTTTATAAAATAATCCTCACTTCCTAAATCTATTATCTCTGGGGATATCTAAATTATATGTATGTGATGCCAAAATGCGACACCCTGTACGTAAAACCATTAAAAGTTTTCTCTCATTTGAAATAGGACCAACTTTCTTGCTGATTGCTTCCACGATAGATATAAGTCCGAAAACAGGAATAAAAGAATTGGAGTTGTAAAGGAGACTAGTAGATTTGACATTACAATTATAAAGACCGTTGGTGTCATTTGGACACATCGCATGTAGGTCATATATTACGTATGTCGTTGTCTTTTCTGGACAAGTAAGAGTTTAACCTTTTACAATATCCAGAACAAACGTGGACCAGATTGCCTCGCTGACTCATTCACCATCCAAACCATATTTTCCACTTCTTTTTCCAGTTTGAAGTAAGCAGAACTCACGGCGCGGGTATTTAGGCCGATGATATCAATGTCATCAGCATACGCCAGTAATTGCGCTCTCTTATAAAATAATATTCTACAGCGCTTAAGTTTGCTGCTTGTATTATTTTCCCCAGCATCAAATTAAAGAAAAAAAAAATCGCATGAAAGAGAGGTACCCTGTCTGAAACCTCGTTTAGTTTCGAACGGCTCGAAGAGGTGCTTCTCAATCCTCAACGTCATTTTGCGCAGCCTTATAAATTTTGCGGGAACACGAAATTCAGTAATAACGGCCTGTAGGCATCTATTTTCGTGCTGCCGAAGGCGGCTTTAAAACCGACGAAGAGGTGATGTGCGCCGATTCTTTTTTCGCATTTTTTCCAATAATTTTGTGTTTAGTGAAAATCTGGTCTATAGTAGATTCACCAGGTCTGAAGCCGCACTGATATGGCCCAATCTGCCGAATCGAAGTGGGCTTCAAAGCTTTCGCAGTGTTAGTTATAGTGATACTGATAGTTTGCGCAGTTTAAGGGTTCTCATTTCCAGTAGACTGGGCAAAGTTCGCTTAGATGCCAATCGTTAGGCATGCATTCGTTCGACCATATTTTGCAAAGAAACTGATGCAGGTGCATGTTAATCTGACTTCTTCATAAACAGTTGAGGGAAAATTAATTCCTTCATCATTGCTTGCGAGTATCGAATTCATCATCTCTGGGCGGTACATTGTTGTCTCCATTTGTGAGAGCAGAGAAGTGTTCCCTCCATAATCTAAGTACTCTCTGGACACCGGTTACAAAGTGGCCGTTTTCGTCCTTACAAGAGTTTGCCCTTGACTTAAAACGTTTTTGTTAAAATTGGCGGGCGTTGTTCCTGTTGGGTAGCAGTCAAGCTTGTACAATCACGCCTTTTTGCTTCCTCTTTTTTCTTCCTGTAAAGGCGTCTCACTACCCTTTTAAACTCGTTATAGTATTCACACACTCTTCTTGTTGCACTCGCTTCTAGTGTAGCCCTGTAAGCAACGTCTTTTATTTCGGTTGCAATGTGGCATTCTTCATCATACCAGCTGTTTTTCCGTGGTCGCCGGTAACCAATTTTTTCCTTGGCAGCGTTACTAAGTGCTTTAGAGATATGCTCCCACTGCTCTTGCATTGCGTCGGGCTGACTTGTGCTTTTAGAGAGCATGTGTGAGAGTCGAGTTGCGAAATAATTGCCGGTCTGTTGCGATTACAGCCTTTCGACGTCGAGCTTCCCTTGTGTTTTTTGTTCCTTGCTTTTACCCCGCGCGGAGAATTTTTTACTTTTTAGAAAAATTGGAAGGTATATATTTAAATCATATCTGAGAAATAATTTGCAAAATAACATATCGACACACCCAATAAAAGATTGGTATATTCATATCCGGTTAAAAAAATCAAGTAAGCAATCTTGAAAATAATTCAGTGCTACAAAATACGCCAAGGATATCTACATACATAGTAAGGAAACCACATCCCCCGCTGCGAAAAGCAAACAAAAAGTAGGTGTGTTTATGAATAGTTTTAATGGCTTATCATTGTTTATTGTTGTTTAAAAAAACAGCTATAAAAGTATGGGGGTAAATGTAATGTAGAAAAATGCAATTTTTCGCATTGCTTACATTACTCGCGTGTACTTAAATTTAACGCGCCAGCGCAAGTAAACAAATTTCTATATGAAAAAGACAGTTGAGCTGGTAACACCCCGATCATAAAAAAAGGATAACTCACGGAAACAATGCAGGCAGAAAAATCTTTATAAAAAGAAAGAAGACGCAAAAAAAAAAAAATAGAATGAGAAAGCGCAGTATAAAAAAATGTCAACAGGCAATATGTTGTGACTAGTGTTATTCCGATAACACCTTGTACCCGATACCTCTACCCATTTAAAATAATTGGGGAAAGTAGTTGATACCAAAAAAATATCGAGGAAAAGTACTCTATACGTTCTCGTTTTGCATTCATTGACGAGCCCAGTAAAGCTTAGAAAACTTAAGAAATTTAATCTGTACCTTCCATATTAAAGCAACTCCTCAAACCAGAAATTTACGAACTTTCAAGATTTGCCCCATCTAACCCTGCAAAAAATCGCGCGATTAATCCCTAAAGAGATTGGTCTCCGATTGAACTCCTTTGTCTACATTTGGGCATAATTGATCCCCTTTAGTGCTTTTTGGGTACAGTTGGGATTAGTGAGTTTTAAATATATGTAGCTCATTTTAAGAAATATTAAAAAAAAACGGCCACAATATGAGTAAAATAAAAAAGATTGCAGGTGATTGAATCGAATTATTTAAGAAAACTGCGCATCCCTATACCGAACCTAAATTACTAAGACTTTACGACAACGCCGCAGTTAGGGTAAAATTTTCAGAGAATATCTTTTATTCCTTTTTGAAAAGCGGGCGAATAGCTTACATCAAACAGATTTGGTGGCTTGGCAAACCCTTCGATTGTGTTTCTGCCATGAAAGTTTCTAAGCAAAAAAAAGTCATCTGCGTTACCAATTGCTTATTTCAATATAAATCGGAAATGAAACTAAAATAATTTGGATTATTTTTTAATTTTAAAATGGATTACATCAGTGAGTATCATTCTACTACCATTGGGGTTAAAAATGCGGCTGGTCCCTATTTGGGTCCTTATTGAAACGAAAAGGGACTAGTATTCATATGTTCCCATATGGGTACAAGGGGGATTGGTGCTATCAATCCGTTTAGGGTATAAATGGGTACAATTAGTCTCTTCATACGACATGCTTAAACAAAAGGGAACAGTTCAACTCATATAAAGAGATAAAAACTGGCATTGGTCGCATACTCCTTTGCGACTCATCCCGGATTCAACGTAGAGTATTCGCATTTTTTGCAGGGAACTTTATTGGATTATGATAGAAAAATTTGGCCAGTTGTAAATGTATGCATGAAGCATCGATATTTGAGACATGAGTTGGAGCTAGGTATGTATGTCAGTATAAATGTACGTTTATTTCTTTTTAACAAGCGTAGTTTCTCGTACTCATACTCGCATACTCTATAACACCCTTTGTACTACTTCTGTATGCATATGATTGTATTAATGTCGAATGCATGCACTAATAAAACATATAAAAATACACCCATACGTATGTTTCATTCGTACGAAAACACTATCTTTGCATTGATCAATAGGAATTTATTTTTCTTATATAATTACAACAACATTAACTAACATTGATATGATAAAAGATGGGGCAACTTGAAGCCATCAACTTGGATTATATGGATCATTAATACACGCACAATTTTTAACGGTTTGATGAAACCCACCATCCTGAAAATTGTCTACAGTTCAATAGCGGTAAAGCATCCTGAGCCAAACGGTCCGTGGTCGTAATTAATTCTCGTTATAATCCAAGTTTATTTGCTCTAAGTTATCCAATCTCTAATCAGTTATTGATATCCTGAATTTCTTTTCTTTTCAAGCACATACATTTGGTAAATACAAATAAATTTTTCTAGAGAGTAAAAAAAAATAAAAGTGAATTAAACTCTATACGAGCGGACAAAATTCAGAAAAGTGTAATTTTACAAAAATGCAAAAAACTTTTTCCACTCGGGTAGCAATGAATTGGTCATACTTTTTCATTAATACAGCACGCATACTTTTTGTATAAATAAATATGTTTAGAGTTCATTTAGTTACATACCCCCTGTATGCATATAATTTATTTCAACTGAGTGGTAAAGTCATTGAAAATTTATGTGCATCTCATAACTTTAGAAGGTTCAAAATAAGTTAGGTTCCGGATTCTTAGTCCTTAATGCGCTTTTTGAATTCCACCCCAAACGAAGTAGGCCCAGTTTTCAGAGCGTCACATAAGCTATCAGCGGAAGGTAATATTATCAAAAAGTATAGTTGTTTTTTAAGAAGCATTTTTTCATGAAAACTGATTGTAACTAAATAGTGCCATTTTAGATGTAATAAATCCCCTCTCGACCAGATCTTTAAGATACGCCAGACCTTAAAGAATACGCACCATTTATGTATCGACTTAAAAGCAGCTTTAGATAGCCCGAAAAGAAGCTGCTTGTATGATGCATTTAAGTTCCATACATAGCCAAAACGGCTTTGACAAAGACTCTGAGAAACACAGCTACCTCCATACGGATTGGGACCTTTCTGAGGCATTCGAAAACAAACAAAGATTCAGACAAGGCACGCTTTTTGAGCTCATGCTTGAGCTATTAAACGTGCCATAAGTTCTGCCTGCTCTAGATTGGATTAAGAGACAATAAAGTGAGTATTTCGGCGAATGCTGACAAGATGAAAAATAACGCTATATATGTCTCTCATTGTACCCGCCCCTTGTATTAAATTATGGATATTGTAGAAATATGGTGGGATAGTTCTGGGACTGATAGAGAGAAAAGCGCTCAGGATGATTTATGTGAGCAGATGACTAATGCATTGAATTTTTACGCAGTGGCCAAAATCACCTTGGCGATTAATGATGATGATTTCTTCACAAGAACTAAAAAATTCTGAATGACAGGTTTTTTTCTGGAAGCCAATTAATGAGCGGAGTGGAATACTCTTTTTTCTTGGGCATATTTATATTTAAACTAAAAATAAAATTTGGCGGAAATTGTCAGAGCGCTATTCGACATGAGTAATCAATACGTCGTTATTGTGCCCTTGTACTCGATACTTAGAAGGTACTTGTAAAAGGTAATCGATTACGAATTTTGTACTCGTATTTAGTGGTATTGGAACGACACTAGTTGTGACACTGAAGTAAAACCCACTGCCGTATCTACTTTAACGCATAACGACACAGACACTCCTCATCTAACACCGCTAACACACCCATTGAAGCAGCAATAAGAAATGGCAGTTGGCAACATTCCATCAGCGTGTGAAATTATGATAAATGTATATAGAAATGCAACACATTGCAGCAATCTTTTCGTTACTCATTTTTACTATCTTTCATATCTCATTTCTTATGACTTCCTTCAGTAGCAGTATGTACCCTTTCTTTTTTTTTCTCCTTTATGCGGCGGTGCTCTGTACGTGCCATCAGCGGTGATCGTAAAAAATGTCACCGACTTACTGTACTTTCACTGCTTTCTATCATTTGATGTTAGTTTTTATCATTGTTGTTATTGTTGACGTGTAGCTGGTTACTGTTATCCTTTTGCCGCCTTGCAATGTAAATGCAAAATTCTATAGCACCTCTTCTCCCCTGCTGTGGTGCGCTTTGGGTTTGGAAAATGGTTGCAGATTTTGATTGCATTTTCTTTTAATTAAATTAGCGTTTTTATAGTTGTGTTGCGTGGTCGTAAAAATGATGGAAATGTATAGATAAGGGTGGGATTAAATAGAGATCTCAAGCTAGTAAGATGAAGGTGCGAATAATGGAAAATTTAAATTAAGTGCTTTTTGTTTTTAAATATTTGAAATAAAGATACATTTCAAGAACTAAAATGAAGAAGAATGTTTTGAAACTAAATTAAAATGCAACTCAAGAATAGAGAGAAGCAAAAAAAGAAACACAAAACAGACAGAGGTTAAGGTAGTATTCATGCCTAGGTCAGGCAAACCCGAGCAACTACCCTCGTCATATCGATCAACCAGTCTCAGTGTTTCTCTTAAAGGGTAAGAAGAAAATTTTTTTTATCAGCACATTAGGGAGGTAGACCTTTGCAAACTTCTCTGTCTAGGAAGCAATTTGCCTGTAAGTCAGAAAAATCTAGGCTATTCATAACCTTACGAAAAAAATTTAATATGCTTTTATTGGCATCTTAGGGGCTTTTCATAACACGACACATCAAGCTTTCGAAGAAGCTATGATTGGCATGGGTATAAACCCAATGATCATTCGTTGTGTGCGATCTATATTAAAGAGAAAAAAAATAGTCTTGAGCTGACAGGGAGTAAAATATGTTTGCTAGGGGTTGTCCTCGTACTTTCTCCTCTGCTGTGAACTCTATTGTTAGATGACCACCTCCAGTTACTGAAATGCAATGGATTTGACATACAATGGTTTGCATATGACTTAGTCACCACCATTACGGCGATGCACGAGAAAAAAATATCCAACAACATGCAACAAGCAATGCGCATAAGTGTTAGTGTGATATTAAAGGACTGTCTGTCAATCCTGTGTGTATATATGTATATTAGGGCGGGTCGATTTGTATGGACGAGATTTAACCAATATCGCGCCATCGATTTTTCGATAAGATTTGCCCTCAGGACAAAAAAGTTTCACTACGTATACTCAAAAATATAATTTTCCAGCCTGCGAAATTTCATTTTTTGACTTGTTTTCGACTTTGATTTTTAAGGTTTTTTTCATGACCTACTAAAAAAATTTTCATATGTATATCCTGTCCGACCCAAACATGTCCGCTAAAAACGTTGGCGATAACAGGGTATACATGAAAATTTCACAATGAAATGAAAATTTTTTTAGTAGGTCATGAAAAAAACTTAAAAATCAAAGTCGAAAAAAGTAAAAAAACAATGAAATTGCACAGGCTCTTTTTTGGGTATGCGTAGTGGAACTTTTTTCCTGAGCCCAAATCCTATCGAAAAATCGATGGCGCGATATCGGTTAATAAATCGACACAGTCTAATGTATATGCTTCCTTAAACCAAGCAATAAAAGTTGTTTCGCCTGCACCCGACTCTATGGCAAAACATGGAGGCTATACCCTAAAAAGATATACGGAACATTTAATAGTGTTGTGAAGGCAATAATCACATATAATGCCTAAGTTTGGTGGCCGAAGATCACACAAAGAACAGCAATAACAAAATTAAGTAAACTGCACCAATTACAAATAGTTTGCACTCGCATAACGAGTGGGATGATAACGTCCCCTGCTGGTGCCTTAATGCTTTAGTCGGTATACTTCCCTTTCCAATTCTAATCGAGAAAATTCAAAATATCTCTGATCCAAAAAGTGGAAACATCACAGGTCATATGAAAGTAATAAGAAAATTCATAGGAAATCTCGTATTGTAACGATGTGATGCGACGGCCCTTACGATCAGAATATGATGGGCGAAATGAGAGGATCAACTAAAGAACTGTAATCTCTCTGTCGTTGTTGGTGAACTATGGACAACCGTAAAGTCCCTCTGAAGCATGACTTATCCCAATGACAAAATATCCAACGCCTGTGGCGATAAAGTGCTATTGGATGAGCAGAAACGCGCAAACGCTTTCTTGCGGCATTGCGTAATGCACGTCCTGGTGGACACATCCAGATGGGAGGATAACAGACGCGCCCATAAATATAACCACAGCACGTCTCTTATTACCACCAGCGCCAAAGAGGTTAAAGAAGCCATCGAAATTGCTAAAACATCTAAAGCGGTAGGCCCGGATGGGACTGCCATGCCGACGCTTAAAAACATTGACAATTAGGGCTTTAAATAATTGACACTTCTCTTCAGACTGTCTCTGTCAACTTTCGTCATCCATGGAAAATGGCGAGGGTGGTACCATGGGAAACCAGCTAACCTAGAAGACTCATATAATACTTGAAGTCGTCCTGCGCTCTTATTTCATAGCAAGCCTGCGACTTGCCATCATCAGCATTGGCCACCGAAAATTAAATAAAACCGCCTCCACTTTAAACGCCATCAAGGCACAAATAAATTGCGGACTGAATCAAAAATCCCACCACAGAACAGTACTCCCAGCACTAAACAAATCACAAGCTTTTGATGCAGTAATCCACAATAAGGTACTGCAAGAATTTGAAGGGTCTACCTTTCCTTCTAGTACCAAAAAGTGGTCCGTAAATTATCTGTGTGGTCGGCAGACATCGGTCCAGTTCAGGAAAGTAATATCAAAAACTAGAAGAATTAAAGGAGTGGTGCCGGGGTGCGGCGTCCTTTCTCCGTTTTGTTTAATTTTTACATATCGAAGCTCCCTTTCCCACCAGAAGGAGTTACCTACGCCTATGACTGCATGATATTGGCAATAGGCCTTGGTCTTTCCATTGATGAGCTTTACCATAAAATCAGCGACTATATCCTTAGCCTTTCTAGTTTTTTCACCTCGCAAAGTTTGGAGCTATCGTCCACCAAATCTTCGGTGAACTTGTTTGCAACGTGGACGTGGCAAGTGTCGACCATATTAGACATACAAGTCAAGAGCTGTAACAAAATCCTTAAGTCTCTTGTCCGCAGCACTTGTGGAAAAGATAAAGAAACGCTCAAAATTATAAACCACTTGGCCGGGCGTTTGAATGCTACGCGTCCCATTGGAGGGAACTGCTCTAAGAACTGCCCCGGGATGTCATTTTATATGCCAATAATATCAGCTGCACAGTGAGGCGAGAGTGCTCCCCATAAAAGAGAAATAATATGCTAAAAGAATAGTTTCTGCGGAATATCCAAAAACCTGCACATTCCAACACTTAAGAATTCAGCCATACGAAGAAAAGGAGTAGGTAAAGGCCCTCAAAAGTGCGTCGGACTATTCTACGAGATTTTTCCCGATGGACCCCATTCTTAAAAACAAATAGCCGGAATTCGCAGTAGTGGAAAGCAACTTCCCCTGGAAGATGCGCGTCACTCTAGCTCATGCACTCTCTGCATATTGTAATAGGTTAAACTCTTATTTATCCAGAATCAACCCTTCATCCCAAAGTATATCCTGCTTGCAACGTGTGCTCACATGAAACCAACCATCTTTTTAATTGGAATATAGAACCAACGCCCCTAATACCCTTATCTAGTTTCCTCGCAGTTCCATTAGAGGATATTGATGGCAATTTGTGAGTGGTTGCACCTATTGGATGGGCCTAAGCACTATAACAACTACGCTAATTCGCGTTTAAGCGATTTCTTTAAAGCGAACAACTCATTTAAAAAACTGAGGTAAAGAAACTCATAAAATTTTTAGGCAAATTAAACAAAAACATATTCTTCGCTTATGAAAATTGATGATTGTGCACACAAATTTTTTCTTAGCACACATAAGCCAAAGGACATGAAAAGTTAATGAGCATATTCTCTAAACCACTTCTTTGAAAAAGCGCAAATCAAAGTAATAAGTCAAGTCAAATGAAAAGCTATTTTCAAAATCAAATTTGATTGATGACTTTAACGAAATTCTACAGACAACATGATAGGAAGGACAAAACGGACACACAGGATGCAGATATGCTCACAAAAAAAAAAAAGGAAAACCGAAATATAAAGATATTCAACACATCAACTCAACCCAAACATTATAATCAGTATAATGATCATCAGAAATGGCAACGTAATGAATATTAAAAGCAGTGCGTGGAGGGCGTACCTTGACGAACTAACGTCGAAACATTAATTACTTATATGTCACTAAACGTCAAATTGCATGCTTACCAAAATTTTCTTATAATAATAATAACGTGAATAAATAGGAGAGTACTTGCACACGCAGTCTTTCTGGCAAACGAAATGGTAACCAGTGGCGTAGTGAGGTTTTCTTGCGCCCGGGAAAAAATATTTTTTTGGCTGAAGATATCATCTACAAGTAGACTCAGATACATATTTAATAATAATATGATTATAATACATTAGTAAAATTAATATCTATGTGTAAATTTTGCTTGCCTTTGAGGAAGTAGATATGACAATGATATCATCAAAATTTATCATTTGAAATTATTATTTTTTCCACACTTAATAATGTTAGATCACTTAGGCGACCTTGCCCTATCGTTGATCGTAAATATGTCAAAATCAGTTTGCTGAATGAATGTTCGCAGCAAGCAATTGATACTGAGATAGTCAAGAGTATCCATTCGGGATTATAAAAGTAAGTAATTCTAACGAAGGTTTAGGTTCAATTTCTTTCCTACTGCGAAGAAATATTTTGCCGTCACATCTTTCTATAAAAAGTTCTGTTCCATCAAAATCTGTATTAAAAAATTCACCCAAGTTCTTACAATTTCTTTCTAAGTCGTTATTATCCTTGTTTAACAAATTTCCAACGTCTATGAGAAATTCAAATTTAAAATTAAGGTCACTTAGTCGTGTAATTCTTGAGAACACTTTTAATAACGGTAGAAATTTTACATTCTGCGGAAAGACGAACATCTCTAGACGATTATCCGGGCATTTTGCGGCGCCTTCTTACACTTTTTACTATATTAATATCCCATTTTTAACAAAGACACTTTGTTTTTTCTATTGATTTTTCACACAGAGTATATCGAATTTCGGATAGTTCGGTCGGTAATGATTTAAGATCATGATACGCTTCTCTAAAATTCATCCCGGGATCTTGTAATTTAAGCTGCACAAGATAAATTCTCCTTAAAATTTCATACCAGAATTGAACTAATGTTATGCAACTAAATTTTAGTATATTTTGCAACAGAATTGTAGCTTCGCTTCTGGTGTCATTTGTGGTGTTAGTGTCCTCTGATAAGTGTTCTTCTATATTCTCTAACCCATCGACGATAACGCTAAACGCTTGTATTCGGGCGCTCCATTGTGTTTCTGATTCAAGTTTGACAGTTTTTGTTAAAGCATTTTTTAATAATTCCAACCGTGAGAAAAAAAATATATATGCTTTCAATTATTCCACAACCTGTCGCACGAGTTCCGGATATATGCATGCATTTTTTAGTATAGAATATTTCAGAAATCAATATTTTCCAGAAATCAGTTATAATAAAAATACAAATTTCTGCTTTTCGGAACATTTGGCGTCCCGCTGTGAGTAGCGGCCGGGGCAAGATGCCCCATTGCCTCCCCCCTCCCCCATTTCACCATGCCACTGATGGTATCCCAGTTAAATGAGAGCATCTGTGGTAGGTACTCATATCTTTTCCAAAGAATTGTGATGTGGTCTTAGTAATTACGTGACGCGTGACCGATTGCGGTAGCGAAATTGAATACGGATGTACGGAGAAGTTAGCAAGAATATTACGTAATTATTGAAAGCAGGAAAAAGTGAACTACATAAACGCGAACAAAAATAATGAATGAAGTTAAGGAAATGCGCTGATGTAAAAGTATGTTATTCAGAAAGCAAACTGATATACACAAAAGCTTATCATCATCAATTCCGTTATTCACATCATTCCTTAACGATGTCGTTGGACGCTGAGCGTGACGAAAAGTGGTTGCTGATTAAACGAATATTAATTATGAATTTATTCACTAAAGTTAAGTATGATTTCGTTTTTCCATATTCTTTAACTTTATTCCGAAGCAGAGTACGCAAAGAAAACATACCAAAATGTTGATTGCTTGGTTTTGTACTATTTTGTCTTGTACGTGGGCGCAAACGTTACGTAATTATAATTTGGAGGTTGCTGTGAAGTTGAATTGGTATAAGCTTAAGTGAGTACCTGTCATCGTATGGCTCAACCTCACCGTGTCAATTTGCGTGCTCAGTGGCCCAACGAAGGCTTCATGTTCCCTGCCAAGCACTTCAGTGCCGATCGTTGTTATCAAATTAGCTTGTAATCGGGGGTTGGTTAGTTGGTTGCTGTGCCGCCCGGATACCAAAGATCCGATCCCAAGCAGCGCCCGTGGCGGTATTCTTATGCACATTTCTCGTAGAAGCAATTGCTGCTGTTTTCGTATATCTAGTAGGTTCTCCGTTCGAATCATTAGGAGCGGACGCTGAACATGCTGATATCTTTTACAGGGCATTTTGCTACTTCCTTAAGTTCCGGCAGTATATAAATGCCCATAGGTAAAAACCTAGTGGGTGTTAGAGCTGGGCATTCACGCAAGTAGTGCGCAACTGTTTGTTTGCTGACCTCCTTGCCGCAGGTCCTGCAAATGCTGTAAAAAGGTACTTCCATTCTATCAGCATGCAGGGAAAGCGGCCAGTTGCCCGTTATTCTGGCAGTGATTATAAAGATTTCTTTCTTTGACCTATTTAGTAGGTCCCCTGTTCTCTTATTGTAATAATTCGGCCAGGTTTGCTTGGTTTTATTGCAGGCGTCCGAGGAGTACCAGTTGAAGACTGCTAACTCCTTGAATCTGCTACGTAAGTTTCTTTTAACTGATGTAATTGGAAGATGCATCTCGACTGTTCGCAGCCTCCAGCAGTGCCCCTGCCATTGCAAGTTCGTCTGCTTTCTCGTTTCCCTCGATATTCCTGTAAGTAGGTACCTACCCAAGAATAGTAAGGTTATGTTTGCAAAGTAAGCTGCAACTTGAAGCGACCTCTTGCAGCTGCTGACGGCATTAGACGAAGTGATGGAGGAGTTAACCGCCATGCGTGCAGCTTGGCTATCTGAGTAGGTGCACACAACGCACCCCGCACCGCGTCCTCTGCACAAGTCCTCTCTATATCCAGAGCTTCTGCTTGGAAGATACTAGAAAAAAATGTCAGTTCGCATCTACGACATAGATTCTAAGCTACTAATCATATTTACACTAGATCCGATGCCTTTGTTCCGCATAACCCAAAACACTTTCAAACATTTCGAAACGAACAGTGTGCACATACCCCACTCTTTCAATTACCAATTACTTTTCCTAAGCCATAGGCATCTTCTTTTTCAATCATTCATTCATCAGGTATATCCGCACAATTAAGGGATGTGACAACTTTTCCTTTGAACTCCCGCAGAATAAATTGAAATATTCATGCTTAGTTAGAATAGGTTAAGAGGACGTTCAGAACTTGGTGACAGAGCCTCAAAGAACTAACTTTATTGCCAAATTTCTAACAAGGATACCGCAATACTCCTCGAAAGTTGAAGTTACCGAATTACTCCGAAAATTGTGTTTTATTACCAACTTCAGTTGAGAGACTGAAGAGCTCCATTGAGTATGCTTTATTTTCAACTTCCACGAAAGTGAAGTCCCCTCGTATTTGAGGTGAAACAACAGCCACCGCGAATTTTCCACTAGCGGGCAGATCCCAAGGGCAGGAGTTAAGAAGTATCTTTGATACAGTATATAAAGATCATAAGTGGCTTTTTCTGCTCCCCGCTGTACAGGTTTTAAAAATGACTGTAAACGGGTCGCGCCAGTGAAGTCCAGCGTCCACATTGCTCCCTTTGGGTTAACACATAGCTCTGGTATTATAATCACCTTTTATGATAGGAATAACTACCACGGGATATTGTTATCCCTATAATGGCAGGGCAAAGCTGTAAAATTCACCGCCATCTCTTCTCAGAGAGCACAAGTTTACGCGACAGAACGCCTGTACAATGGGAGCATATTTAAAGAGCCCGTCTCACAGCCGCCGACGAAAAATTTGGATACCGATTGGTATGAAAAAAAAATCGCTGACTTAATCGCGTTAAAAGCGAGAGCAACGGCTAGAGTAGGGAAACAATATCGTGAGTTAAAGAAGGAAGCGATGCGGACTGAGGAGGAACAAACTGGAGGAAGTTGCAGACCTGCCAAGATACCGCACTTTGAACTGTAATGGGATGTCTCCTTATGACACCTGAACACCATTTGCACAATGGCGTAGAGAAATAAAATGCCGAGCAGGTTTTATTCCCAGAAACCTGGACATACAAACAGACAACTGATGGAGGCGGCTTTGCCTACCAGGCAAATAAAGGGATACGCAAGCAATATGAATAGATAATGCATACAAGAACTAAAAACTTTTATCTAAAAAAGCAAAAGAACACGGCAAAACGTGCGTGCGATGATTTTTCCTATTAACCAAAAGCCATAGCACCCGATAATGTTGCCAAAAAGTTCGGGTTTTAAGTACGGTAACAGATGTTGAGATATTGTCCAACTTATGGAAGAAGTTCTTCTATGACCTTTTAATACGTCGACTTGCGAAAAAGTTTGAGTCGAATTTATGACCATTTCTGATAAACAGATGTGTCAATATTCTTGACTTTAAGTACAACAGTTTGAAATTTGATGATGCGACTGTAACATATGGTCAGGACTTCATTTGTCCTTGTGCATTTACCAACCAACACACTCACTCAAAGTATAGCCAAAGTTTAGTTTGAAACGTTTGCGTGCTATGTTCCGTTATCTTCCTCTTTGCTGAGTTAAAGGAAGTCTCATACCATTATTTGGTGTTTGCGCAGGAAGATGGAAATGGATTTTTCTTACATTTGGGCCGTTTAATAATAATTAATTGCGAATTCGTTGAGATGATTATGCCAATGTTAGTAACTAAACTCTGTTTGACTAGCAAAATAGCAATAAGCAAATAATCTATTAATAAAATTAACGTGGAGTAATTTTCAGAAACCAAATACTCGATCGAGCTCAATGAAATCCCGAAAAGATAGTTCCTGCTTAATTTGCAAAGCAAGGCGTCAATGCATGCAACTGTTTGGCACAGACCCGCTTCCTAGGGGAATGCAGGGACATTGGCGATAGCACTACGATGAGACTTGAACCTCGGAAAATGCCTATATCAACAATCTTTTGGCGTTAATCAAAGAACCTTTCATCAAGTTCAGAAAATTAATGATTCCTATTGTTCAGGTCCAATTCCCTCGCGGGTTGGTGGCTCAAATATAGCCGAGATACGCTGTCTATGGCAACAGTGTATAATATCTCGGGTTCCTAGGTTCAAGTCCCGGACAAAGCAACATTAAAATATTCTGAGGGAAACCCTGGAATGTGTTTGTATGACATGTGTATCAAATGAAAGGCATTAAAGAGTATTTTATGAGGGACGCCATTTAGGGATATAGCCATAAAGGTGGATCAGGGTTGACTCTAGAATGCGTTTGTACGATATGGGTATCCAATGAAAGGTGTTAATGAGTATTTTAAAAGGGAGTAATCCTTAGTTCCATAGGTGGACGCCGTTTCGAGATATCGCCACAAAGGTGGACCAGGGGTGACCCTAGAATTTGTTTGTACAATATGGGTATCAAAAGAAAGGTATTAATGAGGGTTTTAAAAGGGAGTGGCGGTTGTTGTATAGGTGGTCGCATTTTCGAGATATCGCCATAAAGGTGGACCAGGGGTGACCCTAGAATTTGTTTGTACAATATGGGCATCAAACGAATGGTGTTAATGAGAGTTTTAAAAGGGAGTGGTGTGAAGGTGTTTTCCAGATATCGACCAAAATGTGGACCAGGGTGACCCAGAACATCATCTGTTGGATACCGCTAATTTATTTATATATGTAATACCTGTCAAGATTTTAAGGGTTTTTTATTTCGCCCTGCAGAACTTTTCATTTTCTTCTACTTAATATGGTAGGTGTCACAACCATTTTATAAAGTTTTTTCTAAAGTTATATTTCGCGTCAATAAAACAATCCAATTACCTTACCATGTTTCATCCCTTTTTTTCGTATTTGGTATAGAATTATGGAATTTTTTTAATTTTTCGTAATTTTCGATATCGAAAAAGTGGGCGTGGTCATAGTCGGATTTCGTTCATTTTTCATTGCAAGATAAAGTGAGTTCAAGTAAGCACGTGAACTAAGTTCATTAAAGATATGTCAATTTTTGCTCAAGTTATCGTGTTAACGGCCATGCGGAAGGACAGACGGGCGACTGTGTATAAAAACTGGGCGTGGCATCAACCGATTTCACCCATTTTCACAGAAAACAGTTAACGTCATAAAATCTATGCCCCTGCCAAATTTCAAAAGGATTGGTTAATTTTTGTTCGACTTATGGCGTTAAAAGTATCCTAGACAAATTAAATGAAAAAGGGCGGAGCCACGCCCATTTTGAAATTTTCTTTTATTTTTGTGTTTTGTTGCACCATATCATTATTGGAGTTGAATGTTGACATAATTTACTTATATACTGTTAAGATATTAAATTTTTTGTTAAAATTTTACTTTAAAAAATTTTTTTTTTAAAAGTTGGCGTGGTCCTTCTCCGATTTTGCTAATTTCTATTAAGCGTACGTATAGTAATAGGAGTAACGTTCCTGCCAAATTTCATCATGATATCTTCAACGACTGCCAAATTACAGCTTGCAAAACTTTTAAATTACCTTCTTTTAAAAGTGGGCGGTGCCACGCCCATTGTCCAAAATTTTACTAATTTTCTATTCTGCGTCATAAGTTCAACTCATCTACCAAGTTTCGTCGCTTAGCTGTCTTCTGTAATGAATTATCGCACTTTTTCGGTTTTTCGAAATTTTCGATATCGAAAAAGTGGGCGTGGTTATAGTCCGATATCGTTCATTTTAAATAGCGATCAGAGATGAGTGCTCAGGAACCTAAATACCAAATTTCATCAAGATACCTCAAAATTTACTAAAGTTATCGTGTTAAGGGACGGACGGACGGACATGGCTCAATCAAATTTTTTTTCGATCCTGATTATTTTGATATATATCTATCTCGATTCCTTTATATATGTACAACCAACCGTTATCCAATCAAAATTAATATACTCTGTGAGCTGTGCTCAACTGAGTATAAAAACATTCATCTATACCACTGTCTTCCGTGGTTAGAAAAATTTCGGAATTTAAATATTTTTGCCATTAAAATCTTTTCTCAGTGAATGTTCATCTGCCTTGCAGCTGCCGTTCGGAGTCGATAGGAATAATGGCCTACATTGCGCGATTTTGTGAAGTGAAAAAGTGCTACGAAGTAATTTGGAGTAAGAGCTTGCGCACAAATCTGTTCGGAGCTACATCGCCAAAATTGTTTAGGTTTTTTTTTGCCAGGTTTTCCGCTGCGCTTTGATCCATTTATATAAAGGTAGTATTAACAATTTCTTTATTTTCTTTGAACTAGCAATTGAAGATACATCGCTCAGGCCAGACCATACATCTATACTTGGATCCCCGTCATAAAGGTATAGACAGCAGCGAAAAGGCCAATGAGTGGTTAAAGAAGGATGTAGCACTCGATGAATCGACGGTAGACATCCCAATAGGTTTGGGATAAATCAAAAGGAGACAGGAGTTGTATATGATCCATCAAGCAGGAAAGGCACGAACAGAAGCGCGGGCCTGCAAAATTTCTAAAATCGTGTGCAAATTCTACGATATTAGGCTCACAAAGTATATCACATCTCTGAAGAGAAAAGATTTAATGCTCACTATGGACATACTAACTGGACACTGCCTTCGGGCGTCACATGCCTCGTCAGATACATGTATAAAGTGCCAGCTGCAGGAAGAAAGGGTTAAGCACGTTCTGTGCTTGTGTGCTGCGCTCCCCAGATCAAGGCTCCAGCTATTAGGGGTGACAGGGTTGCCAAACCTCGAGGCAGTAATTAAGCTAGGTCCCAGAAAACTTCTATTATTCTCCAAAAGGAAGGAGTTATTTTATAATTTAAGTCCTGGTACCTAATTGGAGTTTTTCGTTTAGTCGTCAAACAAGTTCTGGTAACACATTTATTATTAGCAATTTGGGCTAACACTACAAGTCAATAGGACATTGCAGTATTAACACAAACAAAATATTTATGTGATGTAAGTGTATTATGTAAGCAGTAAGCCCACAACACTTGAGCTAATTACGAGATATGCTGACCGGTCTGTAAAACAAACAAATGAACAAGAAAAAAACCAGTTGCCTCGAAAACAACAACACACAACATGCTACAATAAACATGTTTGAACATGCTAGGACATCTTTGCAAAAGTTAAGAAAGTACCTAAAAATAACAGAAGGTCAAGCAAAAGGAATAAGCAATACCAAGACCATTCTAAGTAAAGGTGCATTACAGAATTAGAAGAGTGTGGAGATATGAACAAAAATTTCAAGAGGCAAAAGTAACTATTGTTCAATATATTGAGAGTTGGCATGGCATGCTTGTTTGGATTGGTGTGCATTATGTTGAAAAAAGGTTCTAAATCAAATTATTGAACACTAATGGCAGCATACATAATTGGGTTAAGGGCATTTAGCCGACAACTGACGACAATAGCATTTGTTGCTCTTTCACGCATTTCGGTTTTATTTGGACCTTGATTTTGCTTCATATATGGACATTAGGGTGGTTACAAGGTATATGGTGAATTTAAATTTTTGTTCTATCTTTCGGGGCACCCTCCTAGAATATGCTAATAGATCAGAAAATGATTATTGCAAAGTTTCAGGCCAATACGATAATGTTAAAAAGTGCCTCATTGAGGTAAAAGTTAAGAAAAACAGCGATTTTTCAGAAAAAAATTTAGTGTGTCGTCAGTAAAAGTGATACCACTTATGCCAGGAACTTGACTCGTATACCATTGAGTATTGTAATGCCCATAGACGTTTGCATGGAAATTAAAAATTAGGGATATCCACTATGACCTGATCTGATAAATGCTCAATACTGCTAAAAATAACCGTTTTATAAAAATATTGTTAAGATCAAAATCAATACAAATAAAATTACCTATCGAATGGTGTACGGGTCATGTTCCTGGCATAAATGGTTTCACTTTTACTGACGAAACACAAAAAATTGTTTCTGAAAAATCGCTGTTTTTCCTAACTTTGACTTCAAAGAGGCAGATGTTAACATTATCGGATTGGCCTGAAACTTTGTATGTATCATTTTCCAATCTATTGCCATATTTTATACGGGTGCCCAAGCGGAAAATCTAAAATTGATTTCTTGTGGCCACGCTAATGGACATGCATACATACACGCATATAATATATAATTTTACTTTGCAAAAATGTGCAATGATCGAAAGTCTTTTGGATAAAAAAAATTTTCCGTTGTTCAATATACTATTGATGTGGAAATAATTCTGTTATGATTTATTTTTTGGGTGAAGTAATATAATTAGCAAATGGAAAATTCTTACGGATTATAGCAAGTTATTACAGCAGAATAATGGGATTTCGCAAATAAAATGTAAACGAAAGGGACAGTTATTAGACCTTTGGTAATCTTGATGGCATAACTAAGTAAGCCATAAGCAGTCCGTAAAGCTAATTAATATGCCATCAGATATTCGTCGAAATATCGGGGTAAAACAAATGTAAGAGCAATATAATAAAAAAAAAAACTGGAGGTTTCAATCACGCTGGTTAAACGTTAGGTTGAAGTTGTCGGTCAAAAAGGACCTCACATAGACTAAATGTGTCCACAGTGTTATCAGAATTTGTTTGACGACCAAATGGAAAAACCCGAATAAGATACCAGAACTTGTGTTATAACATAGTTCCGTTCATATGAGTTAATCGGGGATTGCCCGTATTGCTTTAAATGTATGAAAACATTTATTTCAAGCAATTTTTAATTTTATAATTTATTTAATAATTTGGGAAAAATTTAAACAACGTGACATCAGGATGATCAGTATGCAAGTTAAGGAACATGACTCCACTCAAATCAGGTGGCAAATATAAACAAATTCTTTAAACGTTGCTATTTGATTTATTTACGAAATCCGTTGTAACATTCCATTCCAACATACTGGCATTGCGTTAGCCAGCTGATGCAATGCCAGGAGTAAAATTACTAAGGTATCGTATTAAGATAAACATCCTATTCAGTGTGCCTATTGTAAACTATTTGTAAGTTATAAATAAGAGTAAAATATAAAGCTTAGTCAGTTTTGGAGCAGCATTGAAATAAAGTGCAAGAGTTTTTTAAAAACTCAATTTACACAACATAAATTTTAATTTGCATAACTTTAACACATAATGGCATACGAAGTATGCAAAAGAAGGCAATTGGGAAAAACTTTACAACAACTAAGGCATGACGTAGCTGAATGCGTTTGTAACCATTTCAACTATCGTAGGAGTGGGGGTACGAATCCCACTCCCGGTAGAAAAGGTCTTGAAGAGATTTACAAGGTATAATCGAAACAGCTGTCGCCTTGTCCGTCCTGATGTCACGTTGTTTAAATTTTTCCCAAATTATTAAATAGTTCCGTTCATTTGGCGAATACTATACATTTTCTAGGACTAAGAACTTAATAGCTGCCTCGATATATGGACACTCTGCCGCCCCTAGTAGCTGGAGTCTTGACCTGGCGAGCGCGGGACGTGTTCGCAGAACATGCTCAACCGTTTCTTCCTGCAGCTCGCACTTCCTACATCTGCTGTTACTGACGAGGCCTGACTTTTGAGCATGTGAAGCCAGAAGGCAAGTTCCAGTTATTATGCCCATCGTGGGCATTAAGTGTGATCACTTTAGAGATAAAAACAAAATTTAAAGTCTAACGTTGTAGGATTTGCGCATGATCTTAGAAATTTTGCGCTTCTGGCTACGCCTTTCCAGCTTGATGAAACATTCTACTGTCTCCCTTTGATTTCTCATAAACAAAAGGGGACGTCTACCGTCAATTAATCGAATATTGCAGCCTCCTTTGCCAACAAATCGGCCCTTTCGTTACCCTCTATACTTTAGCGGCAGAGAACAAAGTATAGATGTATGATATAGCCGAAATGAAGTATCTCCAACACTTCTTTGCATTCCATGACATTTTGTGATGACGTACTGTGTGAGATTATTGCCTTATTGCCGCCTGAGCCCTTTCTGTTGCTTTCTTCACGGCTAATATTTCCGTATGGAAAATATTGCAGTGATCTGGCAGCCCGTAGGATATTTTTATTTCTGGATCGACATAGTTAACAGCAGACTCGACCCCTTCCGTTAATTTAGAGCCATCGGTTTACACGTGTATAGCATATTCTGCCATTTCTGTACCCTGTCACCAACCCTCCGGCTCAATTGTGGCCCCAAGATCTCTTTTGAAGCTCTCTTTTGAAGCTAAAGGGACCATGTGCCCTGCTTGCTAGGAAATCAATCCATCTGTTGACCATGGCCGATTAACCAGTCCAATCCACAAATTCACCGATTCGTCATCTGCAACTCACCGGGTGTCGATTTCACTAGCTATCGGTAGCTTGGCAATCGATCCACCACTTAATCGTATGTGACCATCACACTCCCAAAACATCTACGCTACCAATAGCCTGCGCAGCCTTCGTAACCCCTTCTACTGTACTTACTTGTTTACTTAATTGGCGTTTAGCCGTTTAAACTGTTACGGCCATCCAACAAGTTGGATGTTGGTGTTGGTAACACCGAGGGAATTTAAATCGTTTTCCACACTTGTTCCATCCAGAGGAGTTCGGGCGGCCTCTTCCTCTGTTTGCATAGGCGCGTTCCGATAAGCGTACTTTTGTAGCCGAAGCATCATGTTTCATGTCCATAACATGGCTTAGCCAGCGTAGCCACTGTGTTCTTTTTCGCTGGAGTATACCGATAAGACACCAGTCCACTGCAAGCTCAGTCACTGATCAACATTCCACCCGCAACTGTAAGATGTCCATCAATCGATACGCCATTCGTCCGTTCACACGTGTTTCGCCAGCTTTCCACCGGACGCTGTGCACCGATCCTATGCCTGTCACCGTTACCTTCTATCAATCACAGTTCCCTTTCAATATTATGATTAGGTAATCTCTCCGGCACGGTATGTGTGCATGTGAGTGTGTGTAAACGTACCAACAAAATGACGAGCATTCTTTTAGAAAAGAAATATGTTCCTTCTCGACTCTGGATTGGCTGAGCTACCCCAGTCTTCGATGAGACACACCTTACATTGTATTATCTTGCTATATGAATGCTGTTTGCAACATCACGCAATAGGCTAGATGATTTCGCAGCAAAGCCATGACACTTTTCTCTGCTTTTAAAAATCTTTAAAAAAGCATTATTTGAAGTGGCCGAAAAGCATAATCACCCACAATGGGCTTTTGTTGTTAGATCCAGGTTTACAAATATGAACTTGGTTTTTGTGGTTCAAAAAGTGTCTATCAAATCTCTTTACTCCGAAGGTTTGGAAGCAAAGACCATTCCGCGTTCGACCGAATGAGCTCAATCATCAGAAGAACTTCATTAACTCATTACACTTTAATGCTCCCAGTCAGTTCATTTCAAAGCTTTAACAAATTTAATTACCGACACCTTCTTTCACTTCCAGCTAAGGCGCGATTTCCCCACATCCTTGCATTTAACATACAAAAACTTTTATCAGCAACGTTAATTAGTTTTGTTCGCAAAAAGCACTTCAACAACACTAATAAATGTCGAGCAGAAAAAAATTAAATGCAATCAAGTGCAGTGTGTAAAGTGAAGTAAGTGTTGTTGGAAAAACTTTTCAAGTTGTCGAAAATTTTTGATTTTCCGCGATTACCGTTAAAATAAGTTTTTTGTTTGATTTTTGTACTTATTTTCTGGGATTTTTTTTTGTGTTTTTGAAATTTTTGCAAAAGTGCAAAAGTTTCACGCAGCAATCAAACGTAATTGAACACAGGAGTGTTGTTGTGCACTTGCCGCATGCAGCTGCATAACTGTTGCGTTGCCGCCATTTAACGGCCAAAGTTTAATTAAATACGCGCTGCGCTAATGACTATCAAAATAAGTAAAGTGAAAAAAAAAAATAATCGGAACATATTTTTGAAATGCAAGGATATGAACTTTGTAAAGCACTTGTTGACAGCACATTGATTGGGTGTAATATGCATACACACAGCTAAATATACAGAACAAACCCTCCTAACGGACACCTTAGCCGGGTTTTTGCCTGTCGTGAAAGGCGACTAATATACCAAATTTATTCAAGGGGTTTTGTAGCGCAACCCTCTCAAGGGGTTGCCTGCGCAATATATAGCTTCTCCAACCCAATTGTCAACCTCACCTACCCGTGGTGAATGCTGTTTCATGAACAGCCGAGGCTCTGGCGACCCCGAACTCCTGATGGATCTAGGTGTTGGCAGGGCGGTGTGGCCTAGAAGGGTGCATGTGGTCATGCCAAATCGTTCCCGAGATGGTCGGGATGGTGCTCGTTACCGGAACGTACCGGATCTGTATCCGGCAGAGGACCATCAACATCGATAACACTCCTCAAAGCCTTCGGGGAGTGTCCTTATCGCTACAACAACAACAACAACACCAACAACCGGCGGACACTTGATACCTTATTCATAACAAATTAAACAAAAACCTCTCTTGGGCAGACGCGAACTTCTCGTAAGCGGACAAAGTGAGAGAATAACTATAATTTATACCAGTGGTCGGCAAAAATTAAATGTAAGTTTATTAGTGAGAGCGAGAGCGTGAGCATCCCAGCAGGAAATTAAAGCTAAAATGGTAACGTGCACTTATTAAAAACACTTCTTGGAAAATTTGGTTTTTGATTCCAAAATAATTTGAAATATTCCCAAGTCCCCTAATTCATCAACTTGTGGTCGCTTTGAAGAGTGACCGATATTTATTACATCTAAATGCACATGAAACTTGGCTTGTAAAAGCGGCTTAGCACGGCTTATAGTGGAAAAATAGTGGCGATCGCTCATTTAAAACATCATATTTCCGAAACTAATACGGGTGTCGCACCCAGGGAAGTGCCGTTTAAAAAATATATGGATGGCATACAAAAAAAAATTAACTAAATGATTAATTCATGTTCATTTTTTAACTATTTTGCTAAGTCACTTTAAAAAAACTTTTACTGATTATAACAAACCTAAAAAGGTAACAATCCACCTTGAATATGTTAAGACCATGAGTTAATTAGGGAAAGACAATCTTCACCGTTGCACTTACCAAATATTTCTGACATGGAATCTTAACATTTGTGCGACCGCCGTGCGCAGTGTTTTTTCGTTACTGTCTCGCTAACGACTTAACGATGGAGAGTAAGAATATGTGTGAAGAATTCTTGCTCAATTAAGCTATGACGCGCCGATCACTGATTTACACATTTAAAAAACATACTATTGGAATTCAATTGCGAGAGCCAGCTGTCGCCCTTTGCGGCTGACACGCTTTAGTTTAACGATTGAGCGCAACTTTTTGGATTCGCTCATATCCTTCAGCTCTGCGTTTACGACCATCCACATTTTTGGAACTACTAGGGTTGGTACTGCAATAACGTGCAATGTGACCTGGTTGTACAATCGTTTTTCTGCTGCAATGCTTTAAATGCTTCCAAGATTGTCTCTACTCAGTCTGGCTTTTCCACGCGTCATGTCTGTTACTTCTTAATTGGTATCAACTTAATGTAAATGAAAAGTAAGACCTCCAGATTGTGTGAAGATAGAGTTACCAGAAGCTTATTCGGCCACCATACTAAAAAAGTCAGGCAGCATGACATATGTTATGAAATATCTACTTGGAAAATACTAGATGTTATCAAGTGCTCTCCCCACTAGCGGCTTCTAGACCTGAAAATTTGATTGGACATGCTCTTTGACACATTGCAGCTCTACGCTTGGCCTCACATTGTTCCTGCTTGATTGATAATGTGTAGCTGTTGTCTCCTTCCCAGTTCATTCGCCTATTCGTTACCATCTATGCCCATTTTAAAGGGGCCCTATAATGTTTGTAGGCTTCTCCCTGTTCCAATTTTCCTAAGTACTTATTTGCATCCTGACACACATCAGGTTGTTGTCTTATGTGAGAATACCGCCTGGTTGCCAACCGAGGCACGGGCTTACTTAGTTTTTAAAACAGAATAATATAAAAATTTGTCTTTAAAATAGAAGGTCTATTAACTAATTAAAAGTTATTTAAAATAGCTACCCACTCCGTTGAGACACCTTCTTGGACAAACAAAAGTTGCTTGACAGTGAGTGTCCGCCCCACGAAGGTTTCACTGTATATGTATGTACATATATTTAAGGATTTGCTTATGGAAACAATTTAGCGAAAATTTACTTAAAAATGCAAATTGTTTTGTTAGCACCTAATTTTTGTCATTACCACCGAGCAAGTAACATCGGCATACCAACACAAACACCAACGTTAAGCATGGCGTATTGCAATATTCGTACAAAATATATTTTGGCGCTTATCTTTCAAAGTTTTGAAAATGCACTTTTTATGTATTTCGCGATTGTTTTAAGAATGTAGAGACAAAATGCTTTTTTGCATAATTGAATTTGTATACTCAATGGAGCTATTATTACTATTTGTTGCTTATAGGTACTTGCTGGAGATTATAAAGTTTTGAAGATAGTTCTAGCAGCTGATCTAAACTACGCATGCTATCGCTGCGTAAGCTCTCCCTATCAGAAATAGTATCTGCACTGCTAAATGGAGACAGCGATGTACGGCTTAGGGATGATGGAAATGACTTCGTAATTGATCATGATAAAATGATGTCTCTCAAACCCGATTATTTTGAAGTAAGAATAGCGGGGCTATTCAAATGTGGTGCGAGGAGTTGGTAAGGCACATGCATCAGCTTCTTGGTTAACTGTCACCGGACCAGTGCATGCCCGACGATTGGAATCTTAGTGTTCTTTACGCAGTCAACAAAAATGGGGATCCTTCAAACTGCATCAACTGTCGCGGAATCTGCCTTCTTTATATCGGATATATATTGTGCAACAGATTCAAGCCCACAATAAATAGAATGATTGAACCTTATCAGTGCGGCTTAAGACCTGGAAATCTACTACAAACCAGGCCGCCACCTACAGCAACAGAAAGGAGATGCCTACATGCCCCGCTATGTGTGAATAGGGCTGTGCAAAATGACGTTGAGCAACATCATCAGCTCAGTTAGAATTGGGAGGGACCTCTCCAAGCCGTTCGAAACTAAACGAAGTTTTAGACAGGGTGACCCCTTTCCTGCGATTTCTTTAATTTGATGCTGGAGAAAATAAGAAAAGCAGCAGAACTAAAAAAAAATATTCTATAAAAGCGTGCAATATCTGATTTATGCTGACGTTATTGATATAATCGGCCTGAACACCCGCGCCGTACGTTCTGTTTACATCTAACTTGAAAAAGCAATGGGAAAATATGGGATTGATGGTGAATGACGTCAAAACAGAGTACCTGCCATCTGCAAGCAAACAGTTAGCGCATTTGCGCAGTTGCTCCTTGGCAACCACGCCACTGTTGGCAGCAATAACTACGAAATAGTAAAAGACTTCGTTTATTTGGGAATCATAATTAACACAAACAACAACAGCAGCTTTGAAAGCCAGCGAAAAATCACTCTTGCCAACAAATGCTACTTTGGACTAGATAGGCAATTGAAAAGTACATAAAGTCCTCCCTCGGCAAACGAAAACCATGCTCTAAAAGTCTTTCATCGTATCCGTCTTACCTTATGGTGCAGACGCATGGACAATGTCAACATCAGATTATTCAGCTGTTATTCAGCTATCGAGAGAAAAGTTCTTCGAAAGGTTTGCGGTACTGTACGCGTCTGCAACGGCGAGTACCGAAGAAGATTTCATGATGAGATGTACTATGCTTACGCAGACATCAACATAGTCCAGCAAATTAAAACACAGTGGCTACGCTGGCTAAGCAATTTTATGCGAATGAAAGATGGTGCTCCGCCTATGAAAGTAATTCTGTCGGAATCCGTCTACGGAAGCAGAGGAAGAGGGCGGCCCACTCCGCTAGAAGGACCAGGTGGAAAACAATTCAAGTTTACTTGATGTCACCAATTGGATCCAATAAGCACAGCGAAGAAGCGACTAGCGCATCTTGTTGGACGGCCATCATCTCTTAAACTGTTAACCGCAAATTAACTAAGTTAGTAACGTAAGCGTGACCGTGGTGTTGTCCTAGCGCGCTCTTCCGACCCCAGCCAAGATCCTGGATTCAAGGCTTGTGAAAAGTAGCATCGAAAACTGATTTAAAATAAGTAAGGAAGGCTAACTTCGGGTGTAACCGAACATTACATACTCAGCTGCCAAATTACAGCTTGAAAAACTTTAGATTACTTTCCTTTAAAAGTGGGCTGTGCCACGCCCATTGTCTAAAATTTTACTAATTTTATATTCAGCGTCATAAGATCAACCCACCTACTAAGTTTCATCGCTTTATCCGTCTTTGGTAATGAATTATCGCACTTTTTGGTTTTTTCGAAATTTTCGATATCGTGGTTATAGTCCAATTTCGTGCATTTTAAATAGCAATGTGAGATGAGTGCCCTGGAACTTCCATACTAAATTTCATTAAGGTACCTCAAAATTTACTCAAGTTATCGTGTTTACGGACAGACGGACGGACGGACGGACATGGCTAACGGAATTTCTTTTTTCGCGGTGATCATTCTGAAATATAGAAGTCTATATCTATCTCGATTTGTTTATACCGTTACGGGGTACCGTTATGCGAGCAAAATTAATATACTCGGTGAGCTCTGCTCACCTGACTATAAAAAGTATTAAGAAGGGTTTTCTAAGCGTGGTGTGGCAAACATTGCGAGTGTATTTCTACCATGAAAAGTTTCTAAGTGAAAATTTATCTGCCTTCCAGATGCCGTTCGGAGTCAGCATAAAACATGTAGTTCACGTCCCGCCAAATTAGAAGAGCTCGGCCGAAGCCTTTTCGGAGATGATTCACACCAAGTATTTATTTATTTTATGTAAGCGATTTCTGCAGTATATCCAGAAGCTTCACCACATCAAATGCTACTCTCTACTTTTTATGATCCACAAAATATATTTCTATACATCTCATTATTTCAAACCAACAAAGCTATTTAATTAACACGACTATAAATGTTTTTCTTAAGCTGGTGAACAAAGTATTGTATTGCGTTTACGATGCTTTTCGCATTCTTTTCTTGAGAACATAAAAACAGCAGAGACTTATACAAATTCGCAATGCTTAATTCAAAGTAATCAAAATATTGAAAGGAATGATGTGTGACAGTCTTAGAAATATCTAATTAAAAGTGATGTACATGTGCATACATAAGTAAAATTAGATGAACTTACTACCCTCATATGGGTCGATTGTAGAAACGAGTAGGCAAAAATTCTGGAACTGCGTCCCAACGTTAAATGACAAAATATTCTTAATAATAAAAGTCAGCCCAAAAGCGCATGCATGCGTGTAAGTAAATAAATATAAGAATTATAACCATTAAAAATTTTTAACTAGCCCACAAATGCACTTTCTTCATTAACACTTTTGTCATATGTATGTGCGTACAAAGGAATTAACTTTTAGATATGTGTGTGAGGTAGTGATGCCAAGAATTGATATATTGGAAAACCAGATGTAAAAAAACCGATCATTCGGGATCTTAGGAGAGTAGCAGATATATTGTTGTATACTGGAATGATTTTCCGTCATCCCTTGTCAAATTTGATTTCGTAACAAACCAGTTTCGGCGTTGTGCCATCATGAGTGTCAGTTTTCGTTCTGATCTATTATTGTAATTTGTCTTGTATTTATAGTTCGTAGGTGCATGGACAGGTATTGTCAATATGGATGTTTGTGTATGTGTATGTGCTGTGGGTTCATTCAGAACCGAGAGTGGCATTTACTGATCGTGGCTGATCGAGGCAGGTAAAAGTCAATAACTATAGTTGTTTGACTTTCTGTGTGTGTTTGTTGCTTTGATTTGTTTATTGCTTTGAGTTTATAAGTTGTTGTGTCTTTGTCTATTGTACCCGTGTAATACCTATCCTTACGCCACCTTGCGGCGATTTTTTTAATAAAGGCATTTCTATTTCTGTGTGTAATATGTGTTCCAAATATGACCCTAATCGTAGCACAAATACGATTTGTTTTAATTTCTCGATACCTGCGCCACCTAGCTGTGATTTTTTCATAGTTCGCTTTCTATTCATGTATATATTATGTGTTCCAAATATGAGCCAAATCGGACCACAAATACGATTTTTGAAATATTTCGATCCATGCGCCACCTATCGGAGTTTTTTCCTTATTATTGCATTGTCATCGGGTTCTGAACTATATTCCAAGTTTGTAGCTTATCGGGAAGTTACTTAAATTTTAATTACAAAATTCGTTCACAACGGCCGGCCGGCCGGTACACAGAGTCAAGCTAAATAAAACCGTTTAAAAAAGCAGTCCAAGGTAGTCAGCGAGAAAAAATTTAACTTTAAAAATTACACCTTGGCAGCCCTCCTTGACATTAGGGATGCCTTCAACAAAAAACTTTAAAACTGAGGCCACCAGCAGAGCACTTAGACGATATTAAACCCAAGGCTCTCTCAAGGTTGCATCTATCTATTCTATGCTCATTAAAAAGGTCGTCAACGCACCTTTGGGAGATGGCTCAGCTAGTAAAATGGTTACCAGAGACATACCTCAGGGTGGCGTTGTATTGCCTCTTGTTTGCATATTGGTAATTAATGAAATTTTCGAAATCTTTAGGACAAAAGGAATGAGGGTAGTCGCATGGACCGACGTCTCGTGAGTCTGATCACAGGTAGACTCCTGCCTTCGATGAGCGTGCTCAAGGATACGGCCCTTTGCGGAATTACGCGATGGGCGGGGGGTAAATCCAACAAAAAAGGAGCTTGTCCTGTTCACAAGAAAAACAAAAATCACCTCCTCAAATTACCACGGATAAGCGGCACAACGATAGCCATATAATTTGACGTGATATTCGAATCCAAGTTAAACTAGAAAAGCAAGCTTGACCTGGCTGGCTTCGCAAGCTAAACAAATCTGCAGTACCGGGTCTCATCATAGTTCATTGCTCTATTGCTCCAATGCTCCGACGGTGGCACATACCAACAAGCTCCCCTGCTATCAGAATGAGGAGGAAGAGTAGTCGATACATCGCTTTCCTGGCGATTTCCAGTACTGCAAACAAGACTATTCGGATTTCTACTTAGATTCAGCAGAGAAAGCAATTGGTTTGTTGAGGACCAACAGGAAATAATGGTTTGGTTGAGAGTGCCGCCACCTAGCACTTCACAGAGGGCAGTCAGAATGGACAAAAATGTCTTCGAGCACCATATACAAGTACCGGTACTTGTAAAGCATTATTTGCCTTGTAATGCGTTAATTGTCGAGAGAGAACTTTACTTTCCAATTGATTATACAGTCCAAAGTAGTATTTGTTGGCGAGAGTGATTCTTGCGCTAGCTCTTTGCTTGGTGACAAAATTTACTTCGTTTTGTCCTCACTCACTATCAAACTCATATTTTCCGCATTTTTTCAGTTTGCAGAGAGCAGAACTAACGGCGCGTATGTTCAGGCTCTACAAAACCGAGTTTTTTTTACATGCTATGAACCACGCGTCAATAGTGTGATGAACGCTGACAAAGTGTCGAGGTGCCAAAAGGCATACGGAAGAAGTCACAGAGCAATACGAAGTAGGGAAAAACATTTCAATGAGAAAATTCGAATGTGCATTGTAATTATATTTCCATTGATATTATTGCTATTAGTTATTGTTGTTGTCATGAGAGACATCAAAAGTGACAAATTTATGACATTTAGCAATTTTTGCATTGGAGATGTATACATAGGAAACATTGATGATGGCAACCTAAAAGCGGTACATTAATTTTTACGATTTGATTTGTTTATTGCTTTGAGTTTATAAGTTGTTGTGTCTTTGTCTATTGTACCCGTGTAATACCTATCCTTACGCCACCTTGCGGCGATTTTTTTAATAAAGGCATTTCTATTTCTGTGTGTAATATGTGTTCCAAATATGACCCTAATCGTAGCACAAATACGATTTGTTTTAATTTCTCGATACCTGCGCCACCTAGCTGTGATTTTTTCATAGTTCGCTTTCTATTCATGTATATATTATGTGTTCCAAATATGAGCCAAATCGGACCACAAATACGATTTTTGAAATATTTCGATCCATGCGCCACCTATCGGAGTTTTTTCCTTATTATTGCATTGTCATCGGGTTCTGAACTATATTCCAAGTTTGTAGCTTATCGGGAAGTTACTTAAATTTTAATTACAAAATTCGTTCACAACGGCCGGCCGGCCGGTACACAGAGTCAAGCTAAATAAAACCGTTTAAAAAAGCAGTCCAAGGTAGTCAGCGAGAAAAAATTTAACTTTAAAAATTACACCTTGGCAGCCCTCCTTGACATTAGGGATGCCTTCAACAAAAAACTTTAAAACTGAGGCCACCAGCAGAGCACTTAGACGATATTAAACCCAAGGCTCTCTCAAGGTTGCATCTATCTATTCTATGCTCATTAAAAAGGTCGTCAACGCACCTTTGGGAGATGGCTCAGCTAGTAAAATGGTTACCAGAGACATACCTCAGGGTGGCGTTGTATTGCCTCTTGTTTGCATATTGGTAATTAATGAAATTTTCGAAATCTTTAGGACAAAAGGAATGAGGGTAGTCGCATGGACCGACGTCTCGTGAGTCTGATCACAGGTAGACTCCTGCCTTCGATGAGCGTGCTCAAGGATACGGCCCTTTGCGGAATTACGCGATGGGCGGGGGGTAAATCCAACAAAAAAGGAGCTTGTCCTGTTCACAAGAAAAACAAAAATCACCTCCTCAAATTACCACGGATAAGCGGCACAACGATAGCCATATAATTTGACGTGATATTCGAATCCAAGTTAAACTAGAAAAGCAAGCTTGACCTGGCTGGCTTCGCAAGCTAAACAAATCTGCAGTACCGGGTCTCATCATAGTTCATTGCTCTATTGCTCCAATGCTCCGACGGTGGCACATACCAACAAGCTCCCCTGCTATCAGAATGAGGAGGAAGAGTAGTCGATACATCGCTTTCCTGGCGATTTCCAGTACTGCAAACAAGACTATTCGGATTTCTACTTAGATTCAGCAGAGAAAGCAATTGGTTTGTTGAGGACCAACAGGAAATAATGGTTTGGTTGAGAGTGCCGCCACCTAGCACTTCACAGAGGGCAGTCAGAATGGACAAAAATGTCTTCGAGCACCATATACAAGTACCGGTACTTGTAAAGCATTATTTGCCTTGTAATGCGTTAATTGTCGAGAGAGAACTTTACTTTCCAATTGATTATACAGTCCAAAGTAGTATTTGTTGGCGAGAGTGATTCTTGCGCTAGCTCTTTGCTTGGTGACAAAATTTACTTCGTTTTGTCCTCACTCACTATCAAACTCATATTTTCCGCATTTTTTCAGTTTGCAGAGAGCAGAACTAACGGCGCGTATGTTCAGGCTCTACAAAACCGAGTTTTTTTTACATGCTATGAACCACGCGTCAATAGTGTGATGAACGCTGACAAAGTGTCGAGGTGCCAAAAGGCATACGGAAGAAGTCACAGAGCAATACGAAGTAGGGAAAAACATTTCAATGAGAAAATTCGAATGTGCATTGTAATTATATTTCCATTGATATTATTGCTATTAGTTATTGTTGTTGTCATGAGAGACATCAAAAGTGACAAATTTATGACATTTAGCAATTTTTGCATTGGAGATGTATACATAGGAAACATTGATGATGGCAACCTAAAAGCGGTACATTAATTTTTACGATTTGCATTTACTTATTGCGCTATTATTCTGTGTGCGTACAAAAAGGACAATTACACATACATATGTATTAAACATATATGTGAAATCTAGGTACAAAGGTACTTTAACACATGCAACCAAAAGATTATCATTGTTGCCTACTATAGCTCATACGAGCTCCAACCCTCCGTTTATGCGATTTTACTCTCATCACAATTTTTTGCATTATCCTTTTGTATTTATGTATTGCAACTATGTGCGCCTCCGTGGCTCATTAATTTTAATACAAACACACGTTTTCAAGAAATATTATTAGATTCACGATTTTTATTACATTTGTGTTCTTTTTTTGTTTTTTTTTTTTGCATACAAAAAGGATATGCGTTAAAATGCGTTTTAGGTCGCCGGAATTTCGTCACTCGTCATCATCACTAACGCCGCTGCTGTCAGCCATAAATTCCTAATTTATGATCCTATCAATGTGTTCTCGTATACACGAATTTGCGGAGCGTATGTCAGTCACATCAAAAGTCATCATTGCGCTCGTCTCGTCAATTATTTTACCCATCAACGAAGAGTGTACACATCACATTTGCAGTATCCTTTACGTGTTTAATAGTTATTTGCAATTTTTCATATGTGAGAGGCGGCACTTACCGGAAGTTTGTTTATTTTATAGTTTTGGTATGCGTTCGCTCAGCGTGCAATTTAAGTTTTCACACAAAAATTCATGTTGCCTGTGCTATAAATATGGTATAAGCGGTAGATATGCGAATTTTACAGGGTGACTGAAGATGACAGAAAATGCGAAAGTTTTTGTAACTTTTATAGTTTACAGCAGTTTTTTTTCACCTCCAGAGGTATATTTTTTGGCACCTGGCTCTGAACTATATCCAAGGTTTGAATTTTGAAATTCTATCCTAGTACCTCAAATCTCTTATTTTCTCGATCAGTGGACACCTAATGCATTGCTCCCCATTTTATTGCATTGTCAAAGAGCTCTGAACTATGCCTCAGGGCTAATATTTATAACTCACTGCGATGATTCCGATTGTTCTGAGCTTTATAAATATATTCATCAATGCTCCATCTACCGTAGGTCTTGAACCTTAATATTTTATAGTAATTTCTCTTTATGAGATATTCAGGTCTCAATCTTGCTAGGAATTGCAAGATCCCGATTTCAAACAAGCGAGAGTTTCTTTCTCTTGAAACAACAATGAATATGCAGTTTTTTGACTTACTTCTCCCAAAAAACTCAAACGAATTTGATGAAACTATGTGTGTGAGCTCTTGAGGATTTGATAAGAGATTCACAATTGTGTCCGTTTTCTTTCTTATTTCTCCGGGAAGTGAATCAGGGGCCGACCAGTTCTAAAAAATCGTGTTTTTGGAGGAAATTCGGAACAGGGTGGTACCTCGACTAATTTAATATTTGAGGAACGTTTCTTACGGAAAGTGAACCAAGGACCGATTTGTACCAAAACAAATCTAATTTATGGGACGGTTTGCTTGAAATTCAGTACAGGACTACCTCTTTTTTGTCCAAGTTAACATTTGGGAAACTTTTTTTCCGAGAAGACGACCAGAGACTGAGCTACTGGAAAAAATTGGAATTGAAATTTAGTATATGGGCTCCTCTTCAACAAGCTTAATATTCGGAAGATAGGAAGAAGAAGTACTTTGAGGAGCGAAGGAGACGAAGGAAAATAGATGGAAGTTGAGGGAGAGGAATTAGGTGGGTGTGGAAGGGATTTAAGGAGGAATCACAGGGATCAAACATAGAGAAAAGGGAGAGGCAAGAATTTGCAACAACAAGTCAAATTATGACAAATGCCGCTGCTTACATAGAAAGTAGATGCACCACAGAAAATATTTTTGGAAAGGAGAACGTCTCATCTATATCTGATATGTAAAGATTAATGCGATTTTAAAAATTGTACCTGCGTTAGTATCATAAAGTTTTATAGTGGCTTATAGAAAAAAAGCTATTGAAATCGCCCGTTAGGTCAAGCAATATTCCATATTTAATAAAAATGTTCCATATATGAGGAACTTGTGGTGAGAGAAGTAGAGGAGTTGTGGTAGTGGGAATAATAATTGGACGTTGTGGCAGCGCACTGCCTTCAAGTGACCCAATGACACCAGGCCAATCCTGTTTCTTTTTTTTTTAGGAGTGGAAGTGGGACTAGGAGTGAAAGTGGGACAAGGAGTGGATGTGAGAGTGGGAGTGGGAATGGTAGAGTTAGTGTTAGTGGTATTGGAAGTGGGTGTGGTAGTAAGAATGTGGGTAGAAGTAGGATTGTGAGCGGGAGCGGTAATTGTAAGGGGAAGGGGATTGGTTAGGGAGTGGGAGGAAGATGAATGAAAGAGAAGGTCTAAGTTCGGGTGAAACCGAACTTTATATACCCAGCTGTGCACTTGAAACGCAGTTGTTGTTTGCTTGCTTTGTGTGGTTAATAGTGTTATAAGGCTGCGCAATAATACAAATATGGTTCTATTCTGAACTCATTTTCGTTCGAAAGAAGCAAAAAGGATACTGAGGCTATCATAAACTTGAGTGGATAAAAGTTCAGTTTAACAGTTGTGGCTATGAAAAAAATGATTATCTTCACTCAGTCTATATAATTTGGCAAATTTAATATGTCTGCCAAATTTCAATGTAATGCCTTTAACGGCCGTAAGGCATGTTAAACTTACAAATTTTCTTCTTCTAAATGTAGGTCGTGCCATGCACATATTCCAAAATTAATTTTTTCTAAATTTTCAATATAGAAAAAGTTGGCGTGGTTATCGTCCGATTTCACTAATTTTCAATACCCATCTATTCTGGTTCATATAAGCACGTATTTGCTAAAGTTATGATGTTAATAGACGGACGGACGGACATGGCTTAATCACATTTTTTTTTCGATACTGATGATTTAGATATATGGAAGTCTATATCTATCTCGATTCCTTTATACCTGTACAACAAACCATTATCCAATCAAGGTGTGTACTAGTGCAGCTGGGTATAAAAATGCTATAAAACACCAATTGAGAAATAGGGAGTTCTAAATTTGCATAACTTTCTGTACCAGTCCTTAAATGAAATATTTATGTGGTCACATTTTACACGTATCACCACAATTCAACTGTACAAATATAGAAACGAGCAATTAAGTACAATTAAATTTTCCACTTAAAAAGAATAGCAAAATATTTTACCAAATACGCGTTAATTTCCCTTCGTTGGAATAAATATAACAACCTTGAATTTGTTGTTTTGGTAGAACAAAAGCTGTTTTTTTGACTGATTTAGTATTTGCATTACGCTTGACGCATTAACCATTAAACAATTAAAAAAAAAAAAACAAGTAAAGGTGTCTAAGTTCGGGTGTAACCGAACATTATATACTCAGCGTGAGCTTCAATTGTACATTTCATTTCAGATAAATTACTTTTCTACATAACACGTTGCACCGCCCGTTTAAAAAAAAAATGTCTCCACATTTCCTCTTACAATAAAACTTGATAAGTGAAATATTATTGATTCAAAATTATTTTTTGCTAAGTTATAGCTTTTTATTCTAGTCTACGACCCTTTTAAATTTATTTTATATCTAAGTTGCCGTGGTCTTTAACCGATCCCGTACATTTTTACTAGAAAAATTCTCTGCTGTAAGGAAAATGTGTGTACACAATTGCCTTGTGATATGCTAAGTTTTCTTCGAGTTATGGCTCCCGAAACATAGAAAATTGCTTAGTCATAAAAGGGGCGGTGCCACACCCATTTTCAAAATTTTAGTGTTTTGCAATTTAATGTATAATTCAATTTAGAAAGTAAAATTCTATTGACACAAAGCTCCTTTCGCTAAGATATAGCTTATTATATTCGCCTACGACCCTTTTAAAAATCTTTTATATAAAAGTCGGCGTGGTCCTTAATCGATTTTGTAAACTTATCTTCAAAGCATTCCTTATAGTTAAGGCAACCTCTCCGCCGAATTATGTTACGATAGGTTTAACGATTTTTGATTTATGATTAATAATATTTGTAAAATTTATTTTATCACAAGTGGGCGGTGCCACGCCCATTTAAAAAAATTTTTCTAAATTTTAATCAAGAGTCTCAATGTCAGTCCACGTGTCAAATTTCAACATTCTAGGTGTATTATTTACTAAATTATCAGATTTTATGTGTTTTCCAAAATTTTATAAATATAAAAAGTGGGCGTGGTTATCATCCGATTTCGCTCATTTTCAATACCGTTCTATTCTGGGTCCAGATAAGCTACTGTGCCAAATTTGGTGAATATATCTTAATATTTACTCAAATTATCGTGTTAACGGGCAGACGGACGGACATGGCCCAATCAAATTTTTTTTCGATACTGATGATTTTGATATATGGAAGTCCATATCTATCTCAATTGTTGTTGTTGTTGTTGT
Organism: Eurosta solidaginis; assembly: GCF_040869045.1. NCBI lineage: Eukaryota > Metazoa > Arthropoda > Insecta > Diptera > Tephritidae > Eurosta > Eurosta solidaginis. The sequence goes on from NC_090323.1 coordinate 49,713,484, forward strand.
AGCAGTGATTCGCCCCACCTAATAGTTGCGACCGATCACAAATTGTCATCAATATCCTCTAACGGGAGTCCAAGGAAACTTGCTGTTTCAACAGGGGTGGACCATAATGAAATGGGGTGTTAGAGGCATTGTTTCCACATTACAATTAAAGAGATGGTTGGTGTCATGTGGGGACACATTGCAAGCCGGGCATACATTTTGTATATGTTGTTGTTGTTTTTGTAGCGATAAGGTTGATCCCCGAAGGCTTTGGGGAGTGTTATCGATGTGATGGTCCTTTGCCGGATACAAATCCGGTACGCTCCGGTACCATAGCACCATTAAGGTGCTAGCCCGACCATCTCGGGAACGATTTATGTGGCCACATTAAACCTTCAGGCCATTCCCTCCCTCCCTACCCTACCCTTCCATGAGGAGCTTGGGGTCGCCAGAGCCTCGTCTGTTAGTGAAACAGGATTCGCCGCGGATAGGTGAAGTTGACAATTGGGTTTGGAGAAGCTATATATTGCGCTGGCAACCTGAAAGGTTGCGCTACACAGCCCCTTGAATCTGGTATTTTAGTCGCCTCTTACGACAGGCATACCCACCGCGGGTATATTCTGATCCCCTAACCCGCTGGGGTATATTTTGTATATCGGGGTTGATTCTGGATAGGTAAGAGTTTAGCCTGTTACTGTATCCTGAACGAAGTTGAGCTAGAGTGACTCGCGTTTCCCTGGGGAGTATGCGTTCCTCTTCCGCAAGTTTTGGGTACTGTTCTTTGAGTACTGGATTCACCGGGCAATCCCCGGCATAAAGGTCCGTCGCCTGTTTGTGGAGTTCACTAAGGACCTGCTTGTGTTTTTTTGCTGCATACGGCTGAGTCCTCAGGTGTCGTATTTCCTCATAATGCTAACGGAGATGACCCCTTAAGCCCCTAGGCGGTGTAGGCTCATCAATCTGGTGTCTGTTGGGACGCCCAGGTTTCTGGGTATTCAACAGAAACTGTTTGGTTAGCATCTCATTTCTCTCCCTGATGGGGAGTATTCTCGCCTCATTATGTATATAGCGTTCTGGAGACATAAGAAGACAGCCCGTGGCGGTTCTGAGAGCAGTATTTTAGCAGGCCTGTAGCTTCTTCCAGTGGGTAGTTTTTAGGCTTGGCGACCATATAGGGGACGCGTAGCATGCAATCGGCTGGCCAATTGCTTTGTATTTGGTAATGAGCGTCTTTTTTGTCTTTTCCCTAAGTACTGCTAGCAAGGGATTTGAGGATTTTATTACGGCTCTGGATTTTCGGTACAATTGCGGCTGCATGCTCACAAAAATGTAGATCCTGATCAAACGTCACACCCAAGATTTTGGGGTGTAGGACAGTCGGTAGCGTAGTGCCATCTACGTAGATGTTTTGTCTTTTCCCAAAATGGCTTCAAGCGTCTTGGATTCTGGCGATAGGGGAGATATCGGGCGATATGATTCTCCTGTGTTAGCTGGTTTCCCAGGCTTTAGTAGCGGGACCACCTTGGCCATTTTCCATTTTTCGTGTATGACAAAGGTGGGAAGAGAGAGGTTGAAAACATGTTCTAAATATTTGAAACCCTCTTTCCCTAGGCTTTTAAGCATCGGCATGGCTATTCCGTCTGGGCCCACTGCTTTGGATGGTTTAGCATGAACGATGGCATCCTCAACTTCCTTGGCGGTGATGGTAATTGGTGACGCACTGAATTTATGTTTATGTCGACCGTAGAATGCATTATATATTGTCGGCAGAATACGCTCGCGCATTTTTTCGCATCCAACAGCACTTTATCGCCAAAGGCGATGGAAACTTTGTCATTGTGCCTAGACGGATTCGATAGGGACTTTACGGTGGACCAAAGTTTACCTTCACCGGCAGAGAGGTTACAACCGATTAGGTGCTCCTCCCATTTCGCCCACTTGTGTTCATCCACAAGTAATCTGATGCGTTGGTTTATCTCCCTTATTTGGGGGTCGTCGGGATCGAGTTGTCTAATAAGGTCACGTTCTCTCGCTAAATTTGCGGCCTCCGCCGGGAAGTGGGCCGAATTTCGTGAATTCTACCGGTGGGAATAAAACGAGCCGGGCGGATTCAATGACCTTACGGAAAGCACGCTCTCCTTGGGGGCATCAGTCGGGATAGGGAGGGCAGTAAAGCAGTTGTCTGTAAAGGATATGTATTCGTCCCACTTTCCTTTTTAAAGTTAATGAAAGTGCGTTTTTCTGTGACGATGAAGTCGGCGATGCACTAGAGCGAAATAAGTATAGGCAGGTGGTCGGATGCCAATGTTACCATCGGCTGCCAGTTGACGCAGTTTACGATTTCTGCGCTCACGATTGAAATATCCGGCGAACTGTGACAACTTCCTACCATACGTGGGGGGCGTCTCCGTTTATTGTGCAGAACGTGGTTTCTTCTATTTGATCCGCCAACATCTCACACCTACTGTCCGCCCGCAAGTTTGAATGCCATAGATCGTGATGTGCATTGAAATCGCCTAAGATAATGCGATTATTGCCAGTGAGTAAGGCGCTGATATTAGGGCGGTATCCACTGGGGCAACAGGTGGCAGGAGTGATGTAGATGTTCATGATTTCTAGGTTTGCATCGCCTGACCGGACAGATAAGCCTTGACGTTCTAAGACACTGCCCTGCGGTCGGGATCATATATTTGATATTGCACAGAGTGGTGTATGATAAACACGAGGCCGCCTCTATTTCCACTCTTGCGATCTTTTCTGTTGACGTTATACCCAGAACAGGTCTGCGGAGCAGATCTTGCTGTGAGTTTAGTCTCTTAAATCGCAGCAATGCGGATGTTGTGCCGCTTCATGAAATCGACTATCTTCGTGATATTCCCAGTTAATCCATTACAGTTTAACTGCAGAATTCTGAAGTGCGACGTCGTCACTCTGGGAGTAAGTAACAGGTGACTACGCCTGGGTTGTGGAAGGCTACGACGCAACTGCTGTTACGGCCCTGGGACTGGACGTCCTTGGATAAGCATTGGGGTATCCTGTGTATTTGGGTATGCGGTCTGGTAACATGGCGCAATGAAACCCGTGGGGGGATTGCCATAGCGGAGACCAGAACATCTAGGAAAGTGGCACCGTCCATGGCAGGAACTGCATTGGGCGGATGTCGCAAACATATATATTCTGTGTTGGCAAACGGTGCAAAGGGAGGTAGGGACTAAGAGTCTGTTTGCCTGACCTACACAATTGCTGCAGGAAAAGAGGGGGGGAGAAGACGGGGGCAGGGGCTGATGCTCGACATTGCTCGCGACTCTACTCCTACTGAGTGGGAGCAGCCGTATGAGTTGGTGGCACCGTGGGGCTCGAGGAGCAGCGGGTACTTGTTGTGTCTTGCTGAGCAGCGGGGCTGCTGGAAGGTAGGGGGATCTAAGGCGCAGACTACGGGACGTCCTAGGGCGTGAACAGCAAGGAGCCACAAAAGCTTTATAGAAGTTACGTGGTCGTCTGGTTTTGGGATCTAGCCCAAAACAACCTGTCCGATGTAACCATCCCTTACGCGAGACACATTGACAAGAGTATGACCGTCCTAAACAATTTTTTTCGGGCAGATGCAGCAAAACTATTTCTAAGGACCGGGGTCAGGAGACGGACCCAGATAGGGTTCGACACCTTCCCGGGGCAAGAGAATATGGAGCAGTCCCGCTGCAAGAAGCTGCTGGGAGGATGACAAATTGTGCGAGGGATGCAACAAATTAAATGGGGTTACACTGAAATGACAGTCCTTTGTCGGGATTCCTTTATACCTGTACAACCAACCGTTATCCAATCAAAGTTAATATACTATGTGTGTAAAGCAATCTGAGTATAAAAACAAAATTTATAAATGCTTGGCGCGATTTGTCTCTGAGAAATTTAGGCCCAACTTCTCTTCCAATTTGTGTCTTGCTCCCTTTTGATTTTCTCTACAAACACTGTACAACCAACCATTATCCAATCAAAGTGTGTACTAGTGCAGCTGGGGATAAAACTGCTGTAAAAAGCCAACTGAGCAATAATTAATTCAAAGCCTGCTATGTCATTACTAAAAAAATTACAGTGAGTTCTAAATTTGCAGAACTTTCTGTACCAGTCCTTAAATGAAATATTTATACTGTCATATTGTACACGTATCACCACAATACAACGGTACAAATATAGAAACGAGCAATTAAGTACAATTAAATTTTCCATTGAAGAAGAATAGCAAAATATTTTACCAAATACGCGTTAATTTCCTTTCGTTGGAATAAATATAACAACCTTGAATTTGTTGTTTTGGTAGAACAAAAGCTGTTTGTTTGACTTATTTAGTATTTGCATTACGCTTGACGCATTAACCATAAAACGATTAAAAAGAAAAAAATTAATAAATGCTTGGCGCGATTTATCTCCAAGAAAATTTGGGCTCAACTTCTCTTAGAATTAGTGTCTTGCTGCCTTTTAATTTTCTCTACAAATTGGCGGGACGGGACCTACATGTTTTGTGCCTATTCCAAACGGAAGCTGATGCGAGGAAGATGCATTTTCACTGCTAAGCTTTTCATAGTATAAATACGCTTGGACTGTATGCCAAATCACTGCCGGTGGGCGACCGTGCTTAGATAAACTTTTTTCCTATTGAAAAACTTGTTTTGAATTTTTGATGCTGCTTTGGCCGGCACCTGAATTCACGACCTTCGGTGTGGTACATATGTAAAGCACGCTCCCACTATACCACGGCGGCGGCTTTTTATCAATAAGTGGTTTGAGAATTTTGCAGCACACGGTTAAAAGTTTGAGCCTAAATCTGAAACTTTTTTGTACATATGACCAAACCAAATTTTGTGTAAAATATAGACTATAACGGTTTTCCTGAAAATGGCTGCATAGAACTGGGTTTCAATTTGAAACTGGAGATATCTACACTTAGAGTTATAACAAAATAAAAAAAAAAAAAAATTTTGGGCGGTTCCCTGAAACCATTTCAGTCAGTAACTAGTGATATACATTTCTAGTTCGGACCTAGAGCTAAACTGCCATAAGTACAAGTTCGGTAATAACAAGATTTTACCCAGTTATAAAATCGACAGCTTGGGTTCTTCTTTTTCATATTTAATTTGAGAAATATGTTATCTAAAAAAAGCTGCTACCAGCTATAAGTAACTTCAACTATGAGTATGATTTATTTTCCCAAACTTCCCCACTTGCTCGGAAGTATCGATAATTGGGCATATATCGTACTAGAAGCAGCATCTAGAATTTCTCTCCGGTTCGGAACCAACGTAATAGTACTAAGAAAATAACTTAACTGTCATTTTCCCACTAGTTAGGAACTACCGAAATAGTTCCAATAAACCAACTAGTTCTAAACTGAAAATATGTATCTAGTTCGGAACTATAGAAAAGCTAATGCAACTGGAACCAACTAGGGACATAGCCATGTTAAATTCGCCAGTTGAAAGCATGTAAAAGATATAGAGTAGGCGAATTAGTAGAGGTTCCGAATGTACTAGAAACGCACCAGTTTTGAACTAGAGATTTTTACTACAGCGTTGCTCTACCTACTGTGTAAAAAATCATTTCATAACACCTTATATGTGTGATAAAATTTTTTACAAAAATTCGATAACTTGCAGCATTTTTCACAAATAAAATTTATTATTCTTGAATTTTCAGCACCAAATTTAAACTCTTAAGGTAAGTTATAAAACTAAACATCCAGTTTCTATTTATTTTTTGTTTCAAACCCAGAAGTGACTACAAATTTGTATTTTTGGATTTTTTGAAACTTTTTTGGTTTTGTTTTAAAACAATTTTAATATTTTAAACTTATTGTATTATTAAATTGAAATCGAATAAAATTAAAAGAGACAATAATAAATTGAGATGTTTCCAATTTAGTAGCAAAATGTTTGAAAAAGTGTTTAAAGAGATGTATGGTTAAATATTTAGGCTCAGATTTCTAACCGTGCACTTGCACCCAACAATTTTATCAGGCTTCACCACTGTATAAATAGCGCCCAAAAAACTTTTCTTGCTTTAGTTACGTTATACTTCTCTATACATACTTAACAATCAGCAGAAAAAGTCAGAAAGTAAAATGAATTTATACAATCATATTGCAATCCTGGTTGTCCTGATCAGCTTTCTTTTCACACATATAAATTCCCAAACTGACGATCGGCGTTATTTGGTAGCATTACTTATGGAAGATGAATATTACTGCACGGGTTCTTTAGTCACTATGCAAATAGTGATCACAGCTGCTCTGTGCGTGAATGTTCCTAAGTCAACTGTGATCACAGTTGCAGCTAATGCAGCTAATACAGAAACTTTCTGCGGACCACGTCGCAATGTGAAGAAAGTATTTTATCAATCTGATTCAAGATCAAAATTTAGGTATCTAGCTGGAATGAAACTGAATGAATCCTTTAAAAATAATGATGGAGTGACGACAATAGCACTTTGCGAAAGTCAACTTTTGGTGGCCTCAAAGATGGAAATTAGTGGATGGACTCGACAAGAAAGAAGCCCAGCTCGTTTTGAACTCGTAAAACATGACGTAACTATAGTAAATTCAGAGGAATGTGTGAATTGCCACAAAAAAAGTATGAAACAAAATATGTATTGTGCTAAAGGTGGCAATGGATATTGTAGAAGACATTCTGGAGCACCGGCGGTCGTGAATGGAGAACTTTGTGCGGTGGGAATATTTTCTATTTATGACCACTACAAAGATCCACAATTTTATGTAAATGCAGCTGATCCAGAAGTTCTGTGTTTCATAAGAGGATTGATTGATAATAAAATATCAAAAAATTGTTTGTGGAAATAAGTGCTGAGTTAATTATTACACTATCTCGGCTGAACGCTCCATTTCAGATTTATTTCATAAACGTCTCAGCTCACGCCAAAATATATTGAACTTAAACTGATATGGGGCGTTTTGTAATAAAATACAAATGGGAGGTTCCATGATAAAGTGAACTTTGGTGCAAGAAAAATTTATCTTATAAACCTGTATATATATAAATAAAATTTAACTTTTAAACAATTTTCAATTTCTTTTGTTATTTTTAAAATAAAGTGCTGATTTAACTTTTACAATAAGGTTTAAATAGTACGTTCTCTCACACAATTTGTGATTTAGTAAGAGAAATAACTAGCGTACCTCATTTGTATTTAATGAAGCTAATTTAAATATATGATTAAAAGATCGAGCGTAAATCTTAAACTTTTTTGTACACCAAAGAAAATTTGGTTTAAAATTTAGATTGCACCTTTTTTCGTGAAAAAGGGTGCGCAGTACTGGGTTTCAATTTTAAGTCAGAGAAGTCTACACTTGCACTAAAAAAAACAGAAGAAGAAAGGCCGGGACTGCCTTCGGCTGTTCCGCAGACTTTATACCTTTCATGAATATAGACGAGCAATAATCTCATTCTATACGCAATATTGCAACATGCTCCATTTTATGTCACAGTTACAATATATTACTCTTATGAAGATTATACTCTCGGCATTACGGCTTAAACTTTATGTTTTGAATATAGACATCAATGTTCATCCCATAAAAGAACCTAGATAGGCTATAAAAAATTTAAATTATCCGTATGCCGAGACATCTCTTTTAAATCATTTTGAAAGTACCTGACTCCATTTCATAGGATATCTCTGTATGTATGCCTACAACAGCAATAAAAAACAAGTAAGGACGGGACTGTCTTCGGCTATTGTTTTACACAAACCACTTGGTTAAATCAATAAACCTACTGATGTCCTATGCGGCAGTCACCGTCCTTAAGTCCGGACACACATAGTTGCCTTGAGTTCGGGGCCGAAAATTCGCAAGGGCTGGGCACTCGCAGAGGAAGTGAGTAACCGATTCCTCGGCACCCTCCTGTCTATAGCTCCTACACCTCTCATTGTTGCCTACAGTTCGGGGCCAAAAATTCGCGAGGGCTGGACACTCGCAGAGGAAGTGAGTAACCGATTCCTCGGCACCCTCCTGTCTACAGCTCCTACACCTCTAATTGTAGGGTATACCCATTCTTCTCGCGTGCGGGCCAAACGGCCAGTGGCCTGTAATAGTGGCCGTGATTCTGTGTATTCCTTCCTAGACCTATATAGTTGATCATCGGTTATTTTCTGCTTGTACTCTGACCAGATTAGTTTGGTGATTCTACAGGTGTCCCTGGAGTACCAATCACTGATTGCTATTTTACTAAGATAGGTGAGACTGTCTCTTTTAATTGATGTGAATGGTCGATGCACCGCGACTGCTTCCGTGATATCTAATGATGCTCCTGCCTTTGCTATTTCATCCGATTTTTCGTTGCCGTCAGTGTTCCTGTAGCCGGGTGCCTAGCTGAGTGTGATAGCTGCCTGGTTAGCTGCTTCACGTAGCACCCTCTTACAGTTATCGAAGGCTTTAGAGGATGTGTACGGTGACTCTAGCGCTTTGAGCGCCGCTTGACTGTCGGAGTATATGACTACCTCACCGTCTATCCCGTTCTGCAGCAGGAAGATGCAGGCCCTCTCTATTCCTTGCAGCTCTTCTTGGAAGATGCTAGCTGTGTTTGGAAAGCGGATGGGGATTGCGACTTTTAGTTGGTTGTAGAATCCACATCACCGAGCCTTGTTAAGATGTCACTGTGGCCATATCGTTTTTCTTTCCAGCATCTAGACTCCCTTAGCCTGATGGCTGTGCTGATCGCCGTATGTCTGATGTGGACGGCCAGTAGCAGCAGGTTAAGGATAACATTTAGTGCGTCCATTGGGTATGGCCTAAGTGCACCTGTTACCCCTGCGCATGCTGCCCTTTGTATTTTGTCTAGTTTTTTAGTGTTGTATTGCTTGTTCAGGTCAGGCCACCATGCTATGGTTCCGCACGCCAGGATGGGCCTTATGACCGCCGTGTAGAGCCACATCATAAGTTTTGGCTTTAGCCCCCAATTTCTGCTGACTATACTCTTTCACAAGTAGAATGCGATATACGCCTTCTCTACTGTTTTTTCGATATTGGCTTTCCAATTTAACTTGTTGTCTATTACGATGCCTAGGTACTTAACTCTAGTTGAGAACGAGAGTTCCGTACCATCTAGTGAGGGACTCGAAATGTTGGTATTTTCGTTCTGTTACTGAACAGTATCAGTTCTGTTTTGCTAAGGTTGATGTTGAGGTCGTACGATGCCGCCCAGGCGTGTAGCCTGCTTAGCGCACCCTGAAGGATGTTGCTCAGCGTGGAGGGAAAAGCCCCCGAGACTGCAATGACCACGTCGTCTGCATATGCTACTGCCTTAACACCATTCTTGTCGAGTTCGAGTAGTATCTCGTTCAGAGCAATGACCCAGAGTAGTGGCGAGAGGACCCCGCCCTGGGGTGTACCTCTACCCACTTTGCGGTTCATTGACACTGAGCCCATATCCGGTTGTATGGTTCTGTTTTCCAGCATTGATTGAGTCCATCCACAAATGTGGTTTTCAACCCCGGCCCTTTGCAGGGCTTCACAGTTGTGCCGGTTTCGACGTTGTTGAAGACGCCTTCTATATCTAGGAAAGCTGCTAGTGTGAATTGTTTGTAGTGTAGTGATCTTTCCACAAAACCCGTTAGCTCATGGAGGGCGGTCTCCGTAGATCTTCCCTTTGTGCCTTTGAGAGATTTGGTCATGTTATTATTGATCAAATATAGATATCCAGAAGCCTCTTAAGGACCTTGAGCATGAAGGATGTGAGTCATTTCCGTGTATGCGTCTGCCCGCTTTTGGTAGAAAGATTACTTTTGTTTTTCTCCAGCTTTGTGGAATATAGGTCAGGGCGATACTCGCTCTGTATACCGTTCCCAGCCAGAGGATCATTGGATCACCTAGATTTTGTAGCATTACCGGAATAACGCCATCCAGACCGGGCGATTTGAATGGAAAGAAGCCATTGATGGCAAACCTGATCATTTTGCTGTCTATTATGCTGCCCAGTAAGCCTTCTGAGCGCTGAGAGTCCCTGCAGAGAGATTATTTTACTGGTTCCAGATCGCATCTAGGGAAGTGAGTATTGATGAGTGTTCCCAGGGAGTTCTCTGCTGAGTTTGTCCATAGGCCTAACTCACTTCTTACGAAGTAATTGTTGTGGTGTTCTTTGCACAGAATGTTACTCAGCCTGGAGGACTCACGAGTGTTTTCTATTGAGGAGAAAAAGATGGCCAGGACACAGCATTCGCTACCCTTATAGATTTTTTGTATGCTTTGAGCGCCTCTCTATATGGCTGCACCTCCTTGGTTGTGAGGCCCTCATTAAATGGCTTCCGTACTGTCGTTCTAAGTTTCCTAAGTTCACCGCTTCACCAGTGTGGGGACTTCTTTTTACGAATACTAAATGGGGTGCACTTGTTGTAAAAGGTAGTTATAGAGAGCTCTACCTTGCCGATCAGCTCATCGAGCTTTTGCGGGCAAGTTATGTTAGGTTCGCTTATTTCTAAAGCTGGCGCCGTTAGCCTTACAAATTTATCCCACTTTGTTCTTCTTGGGTTTCTGTAGCGGTGCAAAGATATACATAGCTTATTTTTTTCGTCCACGATCCTTTTAAAAATCTTTTATATAAAAGTGGGCGTGGTCCTTAACTGATTTCGTAAATTTTTCTGCAAAGCATTCCTTATAGTAAAGGCAACTTCTCTGCCGAATTTTGTTAGGATAGGTTTAACGATTTTTGATAAATGATTAATAATATTTTTAAAATTTATTTTATCACAAGTGGGCGGTGCCACGCCCATTTAAAATTTTATTTTTCATATTTTTATCAAGATTCTCAATATCAGTCCACACGTCAAATTTCAACATTCTAGATGTATTATTTACTAAATAAGCAGGTTTTTTGTGTTTTCCAAAATGTTATATATATAAAAAGTGGGCGTGGTTATCATCCGATTTCGCTCATTTTCAATACCAATCTATTCTAGGTCCAGATAAGCTCGTGTACCAAATTTGGTGAAGATATCCCAGTATTTATTCAAGTTATTGTGTTAACGAACAGACGGACGGACAGACGGATGGACATAGCATAATCAAATTTTTTTCGATATTAATGATTTTAATATATGTGACCCGGCCTATGAAAAGGAGTCTTATGTCTCAAAAAAAAGAAGAGCACAAACGTGCTGAAGAAATTCATTGTTTATCTTTAACAGCTTTTCATAGGCCGGGTCATATATGGAAGTCTATATCTATCTCGATTCCTTTATACCTGTACCACCAACCGTTATACAATCAAAGTTATAATACTCTGTGTATAAGTACAGCTGTGTATAAAAATGGAGGGCAAAGTAAAAGAGAATGTATTGTGAGAGGGAAGAGGGGAAGCGAAGCTCACTTTTGAAATGTAGGCAAATAAGTTTTCGAGCAGAACAAAGTGTGCCGCGTACTCTAATATAATATTAAAAACACGAGTATCAAACATAAGAAGATACCATATGGTTTTACGGTCTAGGCAAGGGGACTGCGAAAATTTTATGAAATTTTGGAAAATGGTACTTACTGTTTCTGGCAAGAGGGCGACGATATTTCAGTTCTAATTTTACCAAAAAAATTGATAATGCAACAAAGGTTTATCTGAAAATTCCTACAAAGAAAAATGCTAGTAACATAATTTTTTAAAAGAATTTATCAAGAAAATTATATACGAACCGTTTTAACTTCGGTTGTATGGAAAAAAATATAGTTTTACCACTGATATCGTGATACACATGTCCACTAAAGTTTTATATAATACATATCTCACTTTACTTTTAACATTTTCCATGCACCCTGTAAACAAACAAGAAAAATTGTAAGCTTATATATGTATATTGCTGGTAGGTATATGTCTATCTTCTCACTCTACTCTGCGTGTTGCCACATACTTTGACATAAAATGTTCATGTTTGACGTTTTTCAATTACAATTACAACACTCTCGCCATTGGCACATACACATAGGCACATACTCTGTCATAATAAACAAAATAATATTAATATCAATGATCCATGCACACGCATCCATTTATCCCACCACGAAAAACAACAACAAAAAATTTGCAAAATGCACATTTATTTTAATGTTTGTTCTTTTTGGGTTTGAATTTTGATATGACCGTTTTGACGCATTCAACACCTCAAAGTGACAATCAAAACAACTGTCAGTTGTTATTCGTCAATGCGCAGTTCCGCAATTGTTTTTATATCATCCATTAAAGTATTTTGCATATATCAATATGCCATTTATGCAATGTTTTTTTTTTTTTGTTTTTTTGCATTAATGCGATACTCATTTTATTGCCAAAGTTGTCAGTTGAATTGTTTTGTTGAATTGTTTATGGTGGATAGGTCAATTGGGTAGTTTTTGATGTTGGCTGCAAATTCAACTAAATAGTTGTCATGCATTTTCAGACTCATACTACTTTTTTGAGTTTTCTGGTATTTTAGCACTCTTATCCGGTTGCACGATCATTTGTTTTTATTTTTATTTGCCATTTCCCTGGGCGCTTTCGGAACGCCCCGGATGGCACATTTCCATAGCAATAAAATGATGACAATGTTGATGATAATCACGTGACAGCTAAATATCAATGCTAATGCTGTGAGTTTTGTTGATTATATGGCAAAAAAAGCTATTAAAATATTTTTCCATTATCGCTTTGTTTGAATGCCGAAAAAAGAAATGCACTTTTGCATATGAGTGAGCCATTTCAGATATGTATGTACACTAGACTGGGTCGATTTATTAACCGATATCGCGCCATTGATTTTTCGATAGGATTCGGGCTCAGGAAAAAAAAGTTCCACTACGCATACCAAAAAAAATAATTTTCCAGCCTGCAAAAAAAATGAAAGAAGGGTAAATTTTTCGACCAAAACACTCCCCAAAACCCAAAAAATATTTTTTTTCTTCAAAAAACTGTTGTAAAAACGTTGGCGATAACAGTTTTTTGAAAAAAATACTTTTTGGGTTTTGGAGAGTGTTTTGGTTTACCCTTTCGTCATTTTTTTTTTAGAGGCTCGAAAATTATTTTTTTGGGTATGCGTAGTGGAACTTTTTTTCCAGAGCCCAAATCCTACCGAAAAATCGATGGCGCGATATCGGTTAACTTTCGTCCATACAAATCGACCCAGGTTAATGTACACGCAGTGGCCAAGAGCGCAGAAAAGTCTGGAAATGTTAAACTAGCTTTGTCCGTGATTATTTCTCATGAGTTACTCCGATTTCATTGCTTTGCAATATACTTCAAAATAATTTAATATGTGTACACTACTGGTAATATACGTTTCTTATAAGTTCAACTGTTCTACAAATTGATTCTAAAGTATTTTATGATTTCTAAATTGCATACAAACAAAACCTTCAAAATAAAACGGAAAAGGCAATTGACGAAAAGGTGTAGAACAGAAAGACATGGCTGACATCGCTTTGGTCAAATCCCACTTCCAAGAGAAAAGGTTCTGAAGGGATTGACAAACACGAACACATTCTAAATTTCAGTAAAGTTGATACATTTTTGAAAAGTCATCTGTGGTTGACTTTTATATGGATGTGATGCATGGTTTATCGGAATTATGTTCCTATTACAATATTGTGGCGAATATTGGTATGTCACGATGCAGCTGGTAATAAATGTTAAACAACAACAACAGCAAGGCAAACAGATGAATGAGAAAACAGACACACATACATTTACACACACATACATATAATGCAACAGTGAATATAAGATGCAGAGGTATGGGAGAAATTAATAAGCAACTAATCGAAAAGGCTGATAGACACTATGCCAGACCCTGGGAGAAATAGATGAACGAAGCCACTGACAGTATAAAAGCAGCCAAAGATAGGGGATAATTAGTTGGTTTGATTTTTTGCCGACCACCGTGTTTCGGTGAAAAAAAAAGCTTTTATAATGAATGAATGAATGAATTAATGGGTTCGCCCCTCGGTAGTGATTTGGCAAACTCTCCGAGTGTTTTCTGCATTAAAAAGCTTCTCAGTGAAAACTTATCTGCTTTGCAGATGTCGTTCGGAGTCGCAGTAAAACAATTAGGTATCGTCCCACCATATTATATGAAAAATTAAAAGGAGAACGAACCCGATGTAAATTGAAAGAGAAGCTTGGCCTAAATCTCTTCGGGAGTAATGTTTTTTTCTTTGGTTTTAAAACTTTGTAAGTGAAGTACGCTAGTAATTTAATTGTGAAGAACTACTCCCATAGTAGTGTTTTAAACAAAGAATATTTTGCTATACTGAATATTTGAGTTATCGAATCGAACGGTAACAGAAGATGCAAAAATGTTGAGGATTTCTAAAAATTCGTTACAATATGTACTAATATATATACCAATTAACAAAAGGCTAAATTAATTTAGACTGAAATTAGTGGAATAGAAATTAGTTGACAGGTAAGAACCACCTCTAACTAGTTTTTGGCCATTACTATAAGAAAGAAGTAGATCGTGCGCTTCGGGATATTCATACCTGGGCATCTAATGTCGGGTTGAAAGTCAATGCGGAGAAGACGGATATGGTCTTGTTTACAAAGATGTACAAGGTCCCAAATTGGACCAGGCCTAAGTTAGGAGGTGTGACCTTACAGGATAAACCTTGCACAAAATATCTAGGAATCATCGTAGACAGTAAGCTGTCGTGGAAACTCAACGTGGAGGAGAGGGTCAAGAAGGCCTCAACGGCACTCTATGCATGTAAAAGAATGCTGGGGTGTACGTGGGGCCTATCGCCCTCTATTTCTCATTGGGTTTTTACAGCGATTGTAAGCCCTATTCTATACTATGGAGTTCTTGTTTGGTGGAAAGCCACACAAAAAACAACATACCTCAAAAAATTAGAGGGGGTATGCAGACTATCGATGCTTAGCATTACGGGAGCTCTGAAAAAAACCACGACGGCTGCACTGTATGCCATTCGGCACATCCCACCTGTAGACCTGGTAGCAAAGAACAAAGCGTTAACGACCGCACCAGGCTCGGTGCTTCGGGGCATCTTGAGCGCCGACCATATGGCCATAGTAGTATAGCGTCATCAATCACAAGACGAACAGACTACATGATTCCCTATCTGCGCCTCGAGGGAGATCTTAAGGCCACAATAGAAGTGGAAGTTTGGCACAAGGGCGCGCAAATGGCGTACGAGGCGATACATGTGTACACCGACGGTTCCAAAGTAGTGGAAGGAGTAGGGTCTGCGGTATACTACGCTGACCGGAAATCAGCAGATCTTTCAGGCTGCCGTGTTACTGTAGCGTTTTTCAAGCGGAAATATTAGCCGTAACCAAAGCAGTAGATACCTTGGAAGAGAACAGCTTAAGCTGCAACCGTGTTAACTTTTATATTGACAGTCAAGCAGCAATTAAGGCAATAGTCTCGCATAGCACAGCATCTAAATGTATGTTAGAGTGTAAGCAGTCTCTGCAGAGAATCGGGACAGGGAGAAGCATACATATATATTGGGTCCCAGGGCATATGGGAATAGATGGGAATGAAAAAGCGGACGAACTAGCTAAAAAGGGCGCATCCCTTGAAGCTTGATCCGTAGATGTCCCAATTAGATTGGGCGAGATTAAGCGAAGGCGAGAGATGCACATGATCGACCAAGCGGAAAAGGCGTAGGTTCAAGCGCGGGGCTGTAAAGTGTCGAAGATTATGTGTAGGTCTTACAACCTTAGACTAACACAATTGCTTCTATCATTAAAAAGAGAGGATTGTAGACTTATGAAGGGTATTCTGACTGGAAACTGCCTTCTGGTGTCACATGCCTTTAAATTAGGCTTGGTCAGAGATAGCAGATGTAGGAAGTGCGGGTTGGAGGAGGAAAGGATCGAGCACGTTCTGTGCTCCTGCCCTGCACTTTCCAGGCTAAGACTCCAGCTATTAGGAGTGATACAGCTGTCAGATCTAGAAGCAGCAAGTGGCTTAAGTCCTAGGAAGCTTCTAGTATTTTCCAAGAGGATGGAGTTATTTTATAACATAGGTCCTGGTTTTTGATAGGGTTTTTCAGATTGGTCGTTAAAACAAACTTCTGGTAACACTACGGACTCAATCAGTCTATGTGAGGTCCTCCTGGACCGGCCAGTTCAACCTACCTAGATTATGACTGTGGCAAAGTCGTCTAAGTATCCTAAACCAATGAGTAACTGGCATTTAAATGACTAAGAATTGATCCTTGTGCAGCTCCGAATAAGACTTTCCGGTCCGAGGGCAATTAAAAAGTTTGGTATTTAAGAATGTGACCACTGAGATATTTTTTGATTACGATACATTAGGATTCGAACTAGGGTAAAGCTTAAAATCACGCTGCCTGTGTGATATTTCATAAGAATACTTATGGCGCCTGCGATAATTGGTTTTAGAATCTTTTCAAAAATTTGATTTGTTTGCAGTATGCGTAATGGTATGTAAGATAATGTTGTGCCCGGATATCATCTTCCCTTACCCATTCTTGCATTCTGCTACATTTTCAAGATTCTGGAAGAAATCCTTCCCACATATATGAGTAATACTTATCCATGATGACCTTTGGATGTATTTTTCCATATTCTTAATTTCCTCTTGTCCTATTGTTTTTTGAAATTCCTACTGAAAGTTGTAACTCTGCTGAGGTGACTCCTTAAGGCTGTATCTTACTTTGCTTTCTGCACCCTTACCTAAACATTTTTAGTACCATTTTCCCGGTTCCCGAGACTCCATGTAGGCATCTAATAGAGTCTTCCCATTTCTTGCTTCTTGCTGTTCGTAAAGCAGTCTTCAACCGCTTTTCCACTTTTTGTACGACTTTTCTTCGGCAATAGCTTGTCTTCTTATCTTTGCTATTTCTTTGTTGCAAGCTTGATTGACGTACAGCGTTCTAGCTTCAACACGCTCTCGGCGCGTGATGAATCGAGATTCACGAAAAAAATGCCTAGGTTTAGACATTAAAGCGCGAAAAGCGGCGAAGAATTATTAGCATTAGTGACTGAACTTTTGTTATTTCTTATGCTTTGTGTAAACGAATCGTTATTCCTCTTTGCTCATCATTCATCATAAATTGGCGCCTAACCGAATAAGCGGTTTTTGGTCGTTTCGTAGCAGGTCACGTCAGCTATCCTTGTCTCGCTATAACTGACGCCAATTGGGAGCACTATGGGAGGTCAAATCCTCCTCTACACTTACAGAGCTGTTGGTGTTGCTCAATGTCAGGTGGTTGAGCCTTTTTACTTTGCAGAGAATTTTAATTCAGACATTGCAGCATATAATCAACTTCTTTCAACAAAAAGATGGTGAGTGTCGATTCTATTATCGTGAGTCTGCCCCAGCATCTGGTGAATTATGCAGATCTGATCAGTAGTAGATTTACCAGTCTTCCGCACAGTACGCTAGAAAGGCCCTTAACGCAATATTAAGCATTCGGATTCCACGGTGATTTGCGCCAACTTCTAAGTAAAATTTTTAACTTTTCATTACTGTTTAAACTCTGCCAAAAAAGTAAGCTTTTCTGATACTCATAGAGGCGTTTAATTTATGTGTATAAATATAATTAAAAACGCGTGTCAGTGATGCTGCTAGCTTTTGCGTTCATAATCAGTGAAGCTGAAGAATAAAGAAAATTAAAAATGCTTACGCCCAATAAGAGCCACAGGATCCTTAAGGGACAAGCAGTAAGAAAGTCAAGCAACAAACACACGCACACAAAAGCTTTGTTTACACACAACAGCATAACGGCATAATAAACTCGTATTTTATTTAAACTTATGTGTAATCGAAGCGACAACTTTTATCTGAAAATGCTGAAAAGGAAATCCGCACTGCGCGCTACACTGGCAATGTGACGGAAACTAATATAAATAAAATTTCAATTACTCAACAATTAATTTTGTCTTTTTTCATTTTTGTTAGTTATAGTCGTTCATTTGTCCAAGCGTAAAAAGAGCTTCAAGCGTTAGCTGCCTCTAACCGCGATGGCGTGCTTTCTGTAACGCCTTGAAAGTTTATAGAAGTAAGTCAAGCGTTAACTATACAAACCTCAACCCATAGTCGACCAAACGATCAGCTCACCGACGACCAAATAAAAAAAACAACGCCTTCAGCTGTTAACTAATTCGATTCGAATGCGCTTCAGTGGAGCATTTACGCGTAGTAAATGAAACTGCAGCGCTCGCCAAGAACTTCTTGGTCTGGCTGCTGTTTGGCCACCATAAGGTTTCCGGCACGATACTAAAATCTTAATCGAAAGAACAATGAAAGTGTTGTTGTTATTAACGAATGTTGTATTTGTGTGCGTAGTCGAATTACTCTTACAATTCTTCTGCAAGTAAGCAAGGCTTGGGGGAGGACGAAGAGTTTTGAAAACTAAATTTCTAAGATATTGCCTCATAAACATTCAGCTTTGACATTGAAGCTTCTCCTCAGTTAACTTAGCTTGCGTTTAGTTACTTGCTTGTGGAAAATTTGTTAGAAAATATTTCTTTGTGAATTTGGAATTTAGAAACTCCTGCTGTGCAACTCCTTTGCAAGGAAATAAAACATTGTCGCTGATTCGCTCAGTTGGCGGAAATGAAGTGCAAAGTCGTGTTCATTGGCAAAGCATTATATGAATTGAATTGTCTCGTTATTTCTTTTTTACTTTAAAAGTTTAGCACTTCAATTGAATTGTAGTTTTTACTCGAGCGATAATAGGCAAAGTGCATGCATTAATGCATAATTCCAAGTAAGTAAAAATAAATTTAATATCATTTTACATTGAATAAATGACACAAATTTTTAGATAGAGACTTGCTTTAGGCGATAGCATTGAAGAAATGTTAGTCTTATATAAGACTTATGTCTACCACAGCGGCTATGTGAGAAATCGCGAAGTTTTGAGCTAAGATGTTAGGTTTGTGGTAGAAAAGAGATTTCGTCGCGAAATATTTTCGTTCAAGGCTGTGAAAGAGTGTCTCGCTGAGATCCGCATTATGGTGAAGTTTCTCAATATCTCGTTTATATGTGCTTACGCATCTATAGACGATGCGGACGAAAAGTAGAAGGACGCATTTTATGAAAAGTTAGCAAAAACTCACGATGACTGTACCTCCAGATTTTAAAATCTGGCTGGGCGGCTTTAATGTAAGGTGGGTAAGTAAGGGGCTTTGGCCCTACAGTCGAAAAACTTAGCTTCAATAATGTAACCTCTCCCAATGGGTTGATCTAATTGACTTCGCCGCGGATACAAATATGATCATCCGCAGTACCAGACTCCAGCATATAATGATACCCAAGCTGTAGGGTTATATTTATATTCAACTTTAAATGTACCTTCGTTAAATAAATTGAATTTTTGTTCTTGTTAATTTTTTATATTTCAATTTTGAAATAATAATTTTGAAAACGAATTGTTAGCATACATTTAGGAGTTAATATTAAAAGATATTTTATATAAAAATAATTAGTGGTATATTTATTGCATACTACATTGGCGATCCTGCCAGGCCTTTTTAAAAAAACTTACAGCAAGAAGAAAAACTTATTTACTTACTTAATTGGCGCTTAACCGTCTAAACGGTTATGGCCGTCCAGCAAGGCGCGCCAGTCGCTCCTTCGCTCCGCCAACCGGCGCCAATTGGTCACACCAAGGGAGTTTAAATCGTTTTCCACCTGGTCCTTCCAACGGAGTGGGGGCCGCCCTCTACCTCTGCTTCCATAGGCGGGTTCCGATAGAAACACTTTCTTGGCCGGAGCATCATCTTTCATTCGCATAACATGGCCTAGCCAGCGCAGCCGCTGCGTTTTAATTCGCTGGACTATGTTGATGTCTGCGTATAGCTCGTACAGCTCATCATTAAATCTTCTTCGGTACTCGCCATCGCCAACGCGTAGAGGTCCATAAATCTTTCGAAGAACTTTTCTCTCGAACACTCCCAAAGCCGCTTCATCTGCTGTTGTCATGGTCCATGCTTCTGCCCCATATAGCAGGACGGGTACGATAAGTGACTTGTAGAGTATGATTTTCGTTCGCCGAGAGAGGACTTTACTTTTCAATTGCCTACCTAGTCCAAAGTAGCATTTATTGGCAAGATTGATTCTTCGCTGGATTTCAGTGCTGATGTTGTTGCTAATGTTGATGCTGGTTCCCAAATAAACGAAGTCTTTTACTATTTCGAAATTATGGCTGCCAACAGTAGCGTGTTTGCCAAGGCGCATATGCGCTGACTCTTTGCTCGATGACAGCAGGTACTTCGTTTTGTCCTCATTCACCATCAAACCCATCTTTACCGCTTCTTTTTCCAGCTTGGAGTAAGCAGAACTAACAGCGCGGGTGTTTAGGCCGATGATATCAATGTCATCAGCATTTGCCAGTAATTGCACGCTTTTATAGTATATTGTTCCAGTGCGGTTAAGTTCTGCAGCTAGTATAATTTTCTCCAGCATCAAATTAAAGAAATCGCACGATAGGGGGTCACCCTGTCTGAAACCTCGTTTAGTTTCGAACGGCTCGGAGAGGTCCTTCCCAATTCTGACTGAGCTGATGGTGTTGCTCAACGTCATTTTGCACAGCCGTATAAGTTTTGCGGGGAAACCAAATTCAGACATAGCGGCATATAGGCAGCTCCTTTTCGTGCTGTCGAAGGCGGCTTTAAAGTCGACGGGAAGAAAAACGCTCATCGTTAATTTAAAACTAAGGATCACGCTGATTTGTGGGAAGTATATTTAGAAGCGCTATTGGAATTATCAAAAATCGAAGCTAAAACAATGCTGTCTTATGTTGCGAATAATGAAAGCGGAGAATCTGATATATCAATTTATTAAGTGATCGAGTCTATTGAACCAACTAATACAAGAGTTTATATGTAGCAGTTTATTTTCGTTCCAAGCATTTGGAAACGGCAAATGATTCACCTATACAACAACAAGCTGAAGCGAACGCAGCCAAACAGGCATTAGAAAATTAGCGTGATTTATTCCCTCAATTGGATCATCAAAAATGTGTTATTGCAAAAAGTATTAAAAAGCAAAAATTAGATACAAACATAAAGCAGTGCGATTTATTAATAAAATACTGTATATAATTAAAATAATTAAAAAATAAAATCTTAATTTAACTAAAAGATTAATTTAAAATAAAGAGCAGAAAATTTACAAATGCTCAGTGCAATTACTTTTTAATATTTTTGAGATACTGAAAGCTGAATATATTAAAGGTAGAAATCAAATAAGCAAAAATTAAGCAATAACACCACAAAATCGTGTAAGAAAACAAGCAGCAATAAAAATAACTACAATAGAAAGCAGGAACAAATAACAACAAATATAATAGGAACAACAACTCACTTGCGAGTGCAGAGAACGTGTGGAGCAGGAACTTAAGAATTTGTTATGAAATTTTGGATCTTCTAGACAAACATATTATTTCGAAATAAGTAAAAAATATACAATTGCGACAAATATTTGGTGAGCTGTATCTAGCATTAATATTGGTTTTGTAAACGCTCCTTTCCGGACTCTTTTATTTCTTCCTATAATATAATTTTTGTAATTATTTTTATTAACAATGCTTCATTCACCATCAATCACCGTAAACGATTCGCTTATTGATTAGGATAATGAAAATTATCAAAATGTGAATCAACATAACGAAATTTTTGCTACATCGATAAAACTTACCCAATTTTGGACTAATTGCCCTGAACCATGGTTCATCCATGCTGAAATGCAATTTAGTCGAAAGAACATTACTCAGGATGGGACAAAATATGAATATGTCATAACTGCACTTCCGCAAGATGTAATTATGACAATTCTTGATTTTATTCAAAATCCTCCTAAAGATGACAAACCTTCTGAGTTTTATCGGTCTCTAGTGCTACTCTCTGGAAACAATTTTAGCAAAGAAATTCTTAAAAAGCTGTGGATAAGGAAGTTGCCAAAAAACTTAAGTATTATTTTTGCTAATTCGAATTCGACTGAAATAAGTGAATTAGTTAAATTAGCCGATAATATTTGGGAAGCTTATAATAAAAATGAAATAGCTTGACTTAGTAATTTTCCAAATTCTAAAAGCGAAAATGCATTTATTTCAAATTTTGTTCAAAAAACTAACATTATTTGCAAAAATTTTGAAAAATTATCATTAGAAATCAGTGAAATTAAAAATCAGATGAGTCAAAATTATTCAAGGCCCCGATCTTTTAGTAGGTATCGTTTTAGAAGTCCCCCTAGATATAGATCAAAGTCTCGTGACAACCCAAATTGGTAATCAGGCTTTGACGTGCAAACAACCATGCGCTTTTAAAAATAACAATAGTTCGTCAAATTAAAGTCATCCGTGGTTGCGGCGACACACAACGGAAATCTAAACCTTTTTACATGTCGCTTATTTATTTTTGATAAAACAAAAATTCAATTTATTTAAAGTAGGTACATTTAAAGTTGAATATAAAAATAACCCTACACAAGCTACTCGGCTGTCTCTGATCGAAGAACATGAAACCAAATCCATCACATAGAGATCGACAGCAGACATAGTTCCAGTGTCCTGGATTTGTGCACTCTGTCAGGACCAAATATCGCCTCGGACTACTACCTTGTGGCAGTCAAGAAATGTACACGCCTTTGTGCAGCAAAATAAGTACACGAAGTGAAACAAGGAAAGTATGCCGTCGAAAACCTTCTCACGAAACAGACAGCTGATGATTATTCAACCCGGTTCTCGTACCTGCTCACCGAGAGCAATCTTTGACTTGACTATGTAACCGAGCAGTAAGAGCGTATTCCTCTCCCATTACGTACCGCCGCTGCTGATACCAGAAGCAGAATGGCGTGAGTGTGAGGAGCTTCAGATGCTGACTTATAAGAATAATACACAAAAATTCTACCAAAAAGTTCGGCAGATAATGGAAGGTTTTAAGACCGGGGCAGAAGCCTGCAGGAGTGATAATGGTGACCTGGTAACGGACGTTCAGAGTGTGCTTGAGTTGCAGGATGAACACTTCTCCTCTTGCTGTATAGCGAGCGCGAAGACCAACCCGATACCTTAATCACCGATGATGGAAAACACTTCCCGCACCCGACTATGACGAAGCGAGAGTGGTAATAATCCGGGCAAAAAAAAAAACACAAGGCGCCAGGTTATCACGGAATACCCGCCGAGCTATTCAAACACGAAGGCGAAGGGCTAGTAAAGAGCTGGAACCAACTCCTTTGCAAAATATAGTAAGATGAGCGCATACCTCCGGATTGGAACTTAAGTGTACTCTGCCTGGTTAAGCCACGTATATGGCTCTATCTAGAGTGACTGTGTGAAAGACTGAAACCTATAGTCAACAAACTGATTGGACCTTATCAGTGCGGCTTCTTACTAAAACTACTATCTACCAGATCTTAACTATGCCCCAGATCCCGTAGAAGACTTACGATGAGAGAATCGATACTCACCATCTTTTCGTCGGCTTCAAGGCAGCTTTTTACAGCGCGAAAATAAACTGTTTGTATGATGCCTTGTCTGAGTCCAAGTTCTCCGAAAAGTTAATAACACTCTGTCAAATGACGTTGAGTAACGTCACAAGTTTCGTAAGGATTGCGAAGGACGAATCCAAAAGAGGCTACAATCAAGGCGACTACCTTTTGTGCGATTTCTTTAACATAATGTTGGCGAACACAATTCTAGCAGAAGAATTTTTCCGTGAAGGTACAATCTATTATAATAGCGTATAATTACTGTAGGCCCGAATAAGCACGTTGTGAGTTCTCCAATCTCTAGAATAGATAAAGAAGCAAAATGTTGATCCTGCGATAAATGAGGACAAGACAAAATACCTGCTGTCATACATAAAAGAATCGGCGCATTTGCGCCTTAACAGCCACGTCAATGTTTACGGGTATAAATTCGAGACTGTGAGGGATTTCGTCTATTTGGAAACTAGCATTAACAGCAAAAAGTATGTAAGCTCAGAAATCAAAGAGAGATCAACTCTTGCCAACAAGTGCTTCTTTGGACTGAGTAGGCAATATAAAAGAAAAGTCCTCTCTCGACGAACAAAAATCACGCTGTATATTAGATTTACGCAGATATGAATATAGTGGAGGCTTCACTGTCTACGTTACGGTAAGCAAATGACAAAGAGGTTTCGATCTAGAAAGTATTTCAGTCGACACCATAGCTTGGAAGTAGAGGAAGGGGGAGACCTCCACTGAGTTGGACGAGGCATGTGGAGGAGGACTTGACTTCCCATGGTGCTCCCAAATGGCGTCAGCTATTGCGAAGCAGTGATAGCTGGCGCGGCTTGTTGTGGATCACTTAAGGGATTAAGCGCCAATAAATTATGATGATATATATCTGGATCTGGATTATGCTATTTAGTCGTAGCCAATAACCCCTTGAATAACGGTCAAGATAAATCAACGAATTCAGTTGTGGTGATCGGCCGATTAGTAGAGCAAACCCGAAAATTTCTATTCGTCCTTGTTTATAAAACCACCTTTGGATTGAAATTAATGAAGGTCACTTAAAAATCAATCGCCAGCTTACGGCGATGCTGCTTAGTTTCTTAAATATGCCGTTCCGTGTGATACTTGCGAAATATTTTGTTTAATATAGGAGCATTTAGGAGCACATTTCAAATCCATCGTGAGAGGTAGAAGTATCAGATATTCTAGAAAATGAGCTGACTTGAAGAAAGGAACTTTTCGGCAAACTTCAGTAGAATACTTATAATATTGTTGAGGAAATAAGGAAGGGTTGAACTGAATATGTTTGAAGGCCATACGAAAAAAACCACAATAAGTTATCAGGACTCATGTTATAGTCCTATAGGTAACTACTAGAAGTTTCCTAAGACCTAGCTTAATTGCTTCCTCCAAATCTGGGGACTCTGCCGCCTTGGTAGCTAGAACGATTACCGCTCGAGCGCAGGACACGAACACAGAACGTGCTAAAGCGTTCTTCCTGCAACTCGCTCTTCTACATCTGATTGATTTTCCTGATAAGACCCAACTTATAAGCATGTGACGCCAGACGTCAGCTAGTAGGCTCATCATGAGCCTCAAGCTCCTTAGAGACATTAACAAATTTTTGAGTCTAACCTAGTAGGATTTTTGAAATGTTGCAGCACCGCGCGTCCTTTTCCCTACCTTTGTACAAGAAGTGTGGCTTGAAGAAATTGTGCTTTAATTACGTTTGCTTTTTCTAAATACAAAGCGAATAATCCTATTTTACAAACCCCTTAGGCCACCATTACTCTCACATTTTAACATAAATAACAATTCGTTTTCGTGCATCATTAAACCCATTTCCGTTATCATAACTACGGCTCCGTACTACGGCCATAACTCAAAACAACAATTAATATTATTAGAACATCTCTCATATACATATTTCTCCAAATTATTATAAATACCAAATACTTCACACACATATACATCTGCCTAATATCTTATGTATCCCTTAAAGTTAAACCTCTTGGAAGATACCGTTCGCTTCATGTGACTTTCCTGTTTGCTAATTAGCGAGCATATCCTCTGAGCCTCTTTTACAAGGTAACAAATATCTTGCCAATCAGCGTAGCTAAAATGGCGAGCCAAATACATTTGTAAGTAAGTAAACAAATGATTGTAACAACAAAAGAATACATACAAAAGTATTATCTTTTAGCTAATGTCAGTTTGTAAGCCAAACTAAGAAGTTGCAAAAGCATTTGAGCTGGATATGAAATGTTAAGGTGTTTGCTTTTGTGTTACGTGCTGGCTTAAATTGTTTAATTTTAAGTACGTGCAAGTTGACACTTTGTACAAATGTACAAAACAAAACGAAAAAAGAAAATGAAAAAAAAAAAATAATAAGAGACAAAAACAATAAGGCAAAATATTTAAGTGAAATGTTTGTGTTGGAAAAAGTTTTCTTATTATGTGGCTGCTCTTCATGTTGGCATATGAAAGTCAATGAGTCACTTTGAATTTGAGACAAGCTAATAGGATACAGGAGTAAACAGGGCTGGATTCACTCATACGTCGAGTCTTTTTTCACAGTCCTGACAATTAATTTCATGCCTGAATACATGCAAGCTTTTCTTGAAATAATTTGCGCTGACTTTAGATTATGTTGTTGTTGTAGCGATAAAGATACGGATATAAAAAAGCACTAGTAGATAAGCTTAAAAAGACGCATGGAGATCAAAAATAAATATTGAAAAGGAAAATAATAACACCTGGACGAATATGGCATATACTGGAAAAGCAATATATAAATTGGCAAACACGTCGTTCACAACTTCGAACAATCTAGGGCGAAACCAAGAACTAACACTAACGCAGAGGATCGATTAGGAGCCAGGGCGTATACAAACTTACCTGTAGATGCCAAAACAGTAACATAGGACAAACGGGACGGCAAATAAGAACGAGGATCAGGGAACACATTAGAAACACGGAATCCAAACATTATACGAGAGTCTAACTTCGCGAATCACGTGGTCGAAAATGAATGTTCCCCAGCAAACATGAATAAAAAAGTTAGGGTCCTTCACATACAAGCAAAAGGCCGCCGTCTCAACGTACTCGAAAAGATGGAAATCTACAAACAGAAAGCATTCGGCGGTGGAATAAAAAACGAACAGACTATAGTGATATTTTCTCACTCAAAATTCCTATTGTCGAAAATAAGTTTTCAAAATTACTTAATGAATTTCCATCTATTACCTGTGAACCAGATTATACTAAAAAAGTTAAACACCATACGGTTCACAGGATAGAAACAAAAGGTATTTTACCATTTTCGAAACCAAGACGTCTTGATCCAATCAAACTTAAAATTGCTAAAGTTGAATTTGAATTTTTAGTTAAAACGGGTATATGCAGACCCTCAAATTCTCTTATTGCATCTCCACTTCATCTCGTTCCTAAAAAAGAACCAAATGATTGGAGACCTTGCGGAGACTATCGAAGACTTAATTTTATTACTACACCAGATCGGTATCCTTTACCACATATTCACGATTTAACAATTGATTTAAAAAACAAACAATATTTTTCCAAAATTGATCTTGTGCGTGCTTACCACCAAATTCCAATGGCAGAAGAAGACATTCATAAAACTGCAATAACTACCCCTTTTGGAATGTTTGAATTCGTAAGAATGCCTTTCGGTTTACGAAACAGTGCTCAAACTTTCCAACGCTTTATTAATGAAGTATTTTCTGATTTCGATTTTGTATTTACATACATTGATGACATTCTTATTGCCAGTGATAATGAAGATCAACATATAAATCATTTAAAATCAGTTTTCAAAAGACTTGAAGAATATAATTTAAATATCAAACCTTCAAAATGTACTCTCGGTGTAAATAAATTAAATTTTTTAAGTTACGAAATTTCAGGCGAAGGTATTAAACCATCTTTAGATATAATTGAAATCATAACAAATTTTGAAAAACCAATTTCTATAAATAAATTACAAAAATTTTTAGGTATGATAAATTACTATCACAGATATATTAAAATGTTAGCAACAGAACTTAGTCCTCTGCATGAAATGTTAACACATGCAATTAAAAACAAACTCAAACAATTAAATTGGACAAATGAAGCCACAACAGCTTTCGAAAATGTTAAAAAAACTTTTGCTAAAAATACTTTACTTACACATTTCGACAAAAATGGTATTTTATCATTAGCAGTAGATGCATCAAATGTTGCTATTGGATCAGTTCTTCAACAAACTAGCAATAATATACTAGAACCCTTAGCTTATTTTTCAAGAAAATTAACTACAACAGAAACTAAATATTCAACATTTGATCGTGAACTTTTGGCAATTTATAATTCAATTAAACATTTAAAACATTTTCTTGAAGGTAGAACTTTTACAATTTATACTGATCATAAACCTTTAATTCATGTTCTAAATTCTAAAGTAGACAGATCTCCTCGTCAACTACGTCATCTTGAATATATTGCTCAATTTACAAATGATATTCAATATATACGTGGAAAAGACAACATAGTTGCCGACACACTTTCCCGTATTCCAGAAATAAATGCAATTTCAACTCAAGATATAAATTTAGAAACTTTATATAAAGAACAACAAACTGATACATTTTTACAAAAAACCATTTCTGATCCAAATTCTAAAAATAATTTAAAAGAAATTCATATTCCAGTTATTAATTTAAACATATGGTGTGATGTTTCTCTACAACCTTTTCGACCTTATGTTCCACATTCTATGAGAAGAATTATATTTGACAAAATTAATGATTGATGAATTAATTATTTCAAATAGTAATAAAGAACATGATTTTTCTAATGACGCTCTTCATAAAATAAGAGAATATTTTTCGCTTGTTCGTTCTAAAGTTTTTCATCATAACAAAGAAAATTTTTTCGTTCATAAACAATTAGAAAATTGTGATTATCTTTTTGTTAAAGTTCTTCGTAAATCTAATTTAGAATCACCTTATGAAGGACCTTTTAAAGTTATCTCTAAGAAACATAAAACATTTACAATTCAATACAAAAATACTATTAAAAATATTTCAATTGATTTACTTAAACCAGCAAACATACTTATTAACACTAATTTAAATACAAATACATTAAACAACAAAAAACAAAAAAAGGTTACATTTAATATTAGTTAATAATTTGTTTGTTTAAAATTTTCTTGGAGGGGGAGTAAATATAGTGTTAACTACTTTGTACTCTTTACTTTAATTTTTAAAATAATTTTAATTGAGTTTTCGTGTTAACTTGAAATTATTCAAAAAAAAGAAATTTCTAATTAGTTGGAAAATATTTAAACTCAAAAATAAACAAAAATAAATTTTATATTTCAAACCAAAATAAAAGATTTTTTTAAAATATCAACTTGAATGTTGATATACAGACAAACACAATTTCTGACAAAATCGAACAGGTACAACAAACATACACCAACAAATAAACACAAAACAATAAACGCACCAAAGCAAAAAACCCACAAAGAAGGTCAAATGGCTAGAATTACTGACTTTTACCTGCCTCAGTCAGCCACACAAATCGACCACTATCGGTTCTGAATGAACATGAAAGCACGTACACACAAATATACACACGCATCAATTTTGACAATACGTGCTCATGTATCTACGAACTATAAATACAAGACAATAGACAGCAACAGATCAGAACGAAAATCGACACTGATGATGGCACAATGCCGAAACCGGTTTGTGTCGAAACAAAATTAAGGGATGACAGAAAATCGTTCCAATATACATCAGACTAGATGAAGGTTTTATGGATTATTGCATATGTTGATGGGACTTTGTCAGATATATATCTTGTACATACCGGTTACAAGCACCATTAAGGTACAATCCCGTCCATCTCGGGAACGATCTAATATGACCACATTGAAACTTTTAACTTGGGTCCGCCAGAACCTGCTAAATATCTGGAAACATATTCATATTTATTACACGATCACAGGTTTTCAATTGGGTTGCGGAAACTGTAAAGTTACAATGCTTTGTATCAAACTTATGAAACCTTTGA
Source organism: Eurosta solidaginis (assembly GCF_040869045.1). Taxonomy (NCBI): domain Eukaryota; kingdom Metazoa; phylum Arthropoda; class Insecta; order Diptera; family Tephritidae; genus Eurosta; species Eurosta solidaginis. The sequence continues at coordinate 49,742,986 of NC_090323.1, forward strand.
AAACCTTTTGATCATCTAATATAAAGGTAAAGCTTACTTAGTTTTCTCTCTTTTATTTTATACTATTTAGTGATGATTGGGGGAATCGCAATTTAAGAAAGCCTCCGGCACTCCAAAACAGAAAACAAAAATTCCAAAAAATTCCTAAAAACGAAGAAAAAATGCGATAAATTTTGCGTCATCGACGTGCTTCTCTTAATCTAGACCAGTAATTTTCTCAAAAACTGAGCCGTTTTTTCCTTGGTTATAGGAATAATTTATGGACATTATTTCCAAATTTTAGGCAATTTTTTTTGTGTAAAAATTTATCGCAAGATTCCCCCGTTTAATACGATTTTTCACCCATTTTATGTTATGAGTCTTGCACTCGCATTAGCCCCCGAAACTCGTTTAAAATTTCAAGTCTCTAGCATACAAATCTCAAGGGAATTGTCTTGTTATGTCGATAATTAAGCAACCTCGAGTAATTATTTTCTACTTTTGTTGCAGTTCATCGTTGTTCTGAACTATATATATATATGTGGAAGATTTGGCAAGCTTTTCCCATATGGTATATCCTGGAATCGGGTTGAGATATTACAAAAAATTGATATTTCAGTTAAAGCACTACTCAGCAGCTTTTATTTGGTATCCACATTGTCAAAGGATCCAAAAAAGGGTCTAGACCATTTAGGCTTAAAATGTATTCTTAAATATGTATGCAAGACCTCGGATGATGCAACTGTGAATGTTAAGTTAGGTAAGGTTAGGTAAGGTAGTAGCTGCCCTGGTATGGGAGCATCACATGGGCAGCATGAAGATCCGTTGTGATACCACATAAAATAACGGTGAATTAGCTTTAGCTACTTAGAGAATCATCACATGACAACCATATCGTTTCTAATGAGACCGATCTCAACTTTGGATAGATCCTGCGGAGGTCCAAATAAGTTGCGGCCGAAATATTTTCGCCTAATTCCGGGAAAACGCTGGGCAATCCAGTATAAAGTGACTCGATGATTCTACCTCATCATCCTCCATACAGCTGCAGCAGGATGGGGTTTCTATATATGTATATTGAGACGTACCGCATAGATTTCCATTGAACAGTGACCAAAAAACAAAGATCTCAATGACCATTGATATATGAGCTTTAGTGAACCTATTCATTTCGGCAAACCCCCTGCTATCCACTTCCGGCCAGAAGGATGTTGCTACCCTGCAAGACATTGTTTCCGCGCAGTGCTTACTGAGCTGACTCGAGGCTGATGTATATAGGAGCAGACCACAAGTAGCCAGCCGAATCTCGAAGTCCCTAAAGCCATCATTATCCTGTTAAATTGTACCGATGCGGGCTAAGAGATCCGCTTGACATTTGGCCGGAATATCACTTTGGCAGGGGAACCCCATAATCTTAATCATAAAATAGTTCGATGCAATCGTAATTGAAGTCAGGTACTTCCAGATTGCACCCGATCGCCCTCTAGCTGAACTCAAGTCTGAGAATTTCAGGGATGAAGATTGCATAGGGTGCAGTCATCGGCACACAATAGTCGGTCCTGTTAGGAATAAAGTCGAACCGGGTTAGAAGGCTAGAGTGCTCAAGTCAGAAAGCTCATAGCCCATATCACGAAGCCTGACCGACGACCGAGCCACGGCCGTCGTGGTCGGAAGAGAAGCTCTGCCTAAATCTGATTGGAGGTATATCACACCAAGTATTATTTTATTTATTATACTCAGCTGAGCAGAACTCACAGAGTATATTAATTTTGTTCGCATAACGGTACCCCGTAACGGAATTAACTAATCGCGATAGATATGGAAAAAGAAATTCATTTAACTATATCCGTCCGTCTGTCTGCCCGTAAACATGATAATTTAAGTAAATTTGAGGTATCTTAATTAAATTTGGTGTGTATATTCCTGGGCACTCATCTCAGATCGCTATTTAAAATGAAAGAAATCGGACTATAACCAGGCCTACTTTTTCGATATCGAAAATTTCGAAACACAGAAAAAGTGCCATAATTCATTATCAAAGACGGATAAAGCGATAGAATAGAAAATTGGTAAACTTTTGGCACCATGGCACCGCTTTTGAAATAAGGTAATTTAAAATTTTGCAAGCTGCAATTTGGCGACAGAGTATGTAATGTTCGGTTACACCCGAACTTAGCCTTCCTTACTTGTTTATTTTTACTAGGGACAACCCTATATACATATACATCCGCTGTGAAGAAGCAATCAGTTTATATTCTAAGCTTTTACTTATATTCGAATAAACGTTAGAGGCCCAAAAGTTATAATTCCTTTAGAAAATGCCCAATTAATTGTTCACAAATCCATAATTAACCATGGCCTCGTAGATTTGATTAGGAAATATAGTCAATTTCTTCGCGACTATAGCCAGAGCTGACATTTTGGTCGTCTTTCGTCCGCAGTTTTGACTAGAGCTTGTGATTTCTTTTCGAACACAAGCGATAATTACGAGACGAGAGAAATCTAGAACTCGGCGTCTTGCGAGATTCTCGTATCAATTTAGTAGTTGTGGTGTTGGGGAAATTTTCGCGTGTGCTTCAGAAGAATTCCTTTCGAATTTGTTCGAGAAATCGTAAACTCTACGAGTAGTTTGGACAGATTACGAAGTCCTAATGTGAAATGCCTGTTAAGCCTTAGGACAAAACAAGGAAAAAGACGCTTTAATAGAGGATGCCAGACTAGATAAGACCCATCTTAAATTCCGCAAATCCGACCCTGTCGGTGCATTCATAACTGACACAATATGTTTGTAAATATTTCTGCTCCATGAAAATAAGTCAAGTAATTGCTTGTAAGTATATGAGTGAAGAAAATCATTAACACGCCGCAAGCCAACAGCAAAGGGAAAAAAGAAATGAAAGCAATGAAAGGATAACAGATTTTTCTGCTAATTTGAAGCAGGAATACTTTTGTGCGTGATGAGAGTCCAAAATAATAAAAACAACAAGATATACTGGCTTTGAAAATAAAGTAAAATAAACTACCATAGACAACAGTGACAAGGATCAAATAAAAGCTGTGTAGCGTATTTATAGAAGTAGGCTTGACTACGAGTAAGGGCTGGGTCAGGAGTACCCAAGAAGGCAGTTGACAGGAAGTCACGCTGTCTACATGTAACTGAGACTCTTACATGTAAACATCTAAAGATTTTCCACTATCATTTCCTTAGCATCTTGTCGTCTGTGGCGTGTGACATGGCAAAGATATTTGTAGATAAGTTCTGTAATGAAGAAGGGGTTTTGTTGCAATATTTATAAGGAGTTGGAGCCATTGTTGATCTTAATGCTTAAGATAGTGTCGTCTAAGGTTGTGTTAGTTAAATCTTCGAATAGCACAGTGTGCCTCTGCAAACCTGTGCAAGCTTTTTTTTGGGGTAGAATGAGGTTTGAAAAACTTTTGCTTTGTAATAAATTGTGTTTTCATTTTGAAGCCAAAATCTTGTGGTGCGTTGACAGTTGCTTAACGCTTCATAATCAGAAAACAAATAAGTTCGAATCTTTAATAGTGAAATTGCCTGTGTTGATGAGCTGGTAAAAACAAATAGTAATACATACGCCAAACCCACACTTCGGGGACCTGTCCATGAAAATGTAGGCAAAAGCCTATAAGCTTAAACTTTAAAATGTTCTTTTATCGTACTAAATAATGTTTTATTATTATTATTATTATAAAGCTTCGAAGCCCTGAGATGGGAAGGTTTCGCGTTTCACCACCAACTCACAAAAATAGCAGATTTGTGTGTGGCATAGATATAACTTTCTTAGGTGTTATCTTAGACTACAGCGTATCGTATAGTGACCAGTGAGAGTTCGGGTATTGTTGCTACTTAGATTAATGCGTTTGGCTGATACTCTCCTTAAAGGGAGTGTAAAGTAATTCTCCTGGGCATTCAAATGAAAGTTATAAGAACTGCCAGTTACTTATGGTTTCCCTAGTTTGTGCCCCTGTGATTCCACTGACAGGAAGCTCAGTACCATAGGAGTCTGCATGTTCGTTATCTTCATGTCCCTGAGGTCCGCGAATCCGTCCTAAAATACCTTGTATGTGGCTCCCAGATCATTAAGGATTCCTAAAAATTTATCCACTAGCTTAGAAGTAATTGTGTAAAACTACAAGGCTGCATGCCTGTCTCACATATTGAGGATACTCTACGAGGATAAGCCCTCCCCTATATATTCTCTAGCGCTTCTATTGCATGGATTTCTGCCTGAAAAATTATGGCGTAGCATCACATTTGTATCGATTTCTTGAAAAACGGCACATAGATTCCAGCTGCCGTTGTTCTGTTATCAAATTTTGATCCCTCCATGAACCAGAGCTCTGAGCCAGGGTCAGTTAATGGATTCCCTCTTTCCAAAAAAGTTCTGTCCACAATGGATCCCTAGAAATTTCATGAGATTCTGAGCGTAAATATGTATTAGTCATACAAATCCGCCTTTTCAACGTCAAAAAATAGACCACTAAATTGAGTGATTGAAATGGTAACTAAGGATGAGTTCGTTGATAATCTGTTAGCTAATAGGCTCTTTAAAAGTGTTTGACTGAAGGGGATTCTGGTAGATCTTAGACGTGTTCTAGCTAGAGCCGGGCATTTACATAGAAAGTTTGTGCTGAACAGTATCTTTGATAGCTACGTCTTTAAAACTTCTGCAATGGTCATTATGCAGACTACACATCTTTTCCGCATGCGTACCTTAAGCTCAATGCAGACCGCTACAAGTTTATAGGTGTCGGCTCTAGATCTACTCTGTAGACTCCTATCGTTGTTGTCTGGCCATATAGCTCCTGAAATTTCACAGCTCGTAGTGCTCTTCCACTTTTGCGGAGCTTTGTGCATGTTACAATTTCAAGTTTTCCCCTTGGCTGCCCCTAGAGTTATGGCAACTTCGACGCTGGTTATTTCCTGATTTACTTTCGCTGAGTTCCCACTGTTAGCTCATCTGCAAACTTAGTATGAAATTTTAGAAACAAACTTTTAGGTCCCGTCCCGCCAATTTATAGAAAATATGAAAAGGAGAGCGACGCAAATTGGAAGTGAAGTTTGGCCTTAAAGCTCTTCGGAGATTATGGACGCCTTACATTTATTTTTATTATTTATGGATGTTCATTTGGGGCAGCCTTTTCTTTTTATTGCCTAGAGCACGAGTTAAAGCCAAACGGCAACAAGAAGGTATTCTAACCAGAACCTGCCTACGGAAACAAAAGAAGCGGGCGACCCTTCTCCGCTGGAATGACTAGGTGGAAAACGGGTTTAATTCCCTTGGTTTTACAAATCGGCGCCAGTTAGCCCAACGAAGAAGGGAGTGGTGCGACTTGTTGGATTGCCAAAAACGGGTGTTCAGTGGGTACTTACTTGCTTAATTGGCGCTTAACAGTTTAAACGGTTATGGCTGTCCAACAAGGCGCGCAAGTCGCTCCTTTGTTGAGTCAATTTTTTCCGGAGCATCATCTTTCATTTGCGGTTCTCACCTACCTGATGTCTGTTGTGATGCCCAGTTTACTGAGTTTTCAATTTATGGGGGGTATTCTCGCCTCGCTGTGTAAATGGTGTCCTGGTGACAAAGGTATAATTGCGGCTGCTTGCTCGCCAAAATGCAGGTCCTGATGGAATGTCATACCGACCATTTTTGAGTGTTGGATTCGGTAGCGTAATACCATTGACGTGGATGTCTAATATGGCAGACATTTGCCAACGTTCGCAAGGTTAAAGAACTGGAAAACTAGGGAGAGAGTTTAAATTTAACAGCACAGCTCACCAATGGAAGGGTCCGGAGCTTTTGTCATAATCGCGTGATCATCGGATGGGATACAATGGGTTTGACGCATAATGAAGAAGCTTCCGCATTTAAAAATTAAACAAAAGTGAGATAAGGCGTCATACTGCGATACCCCTTTTTTGGTAAAATGTTAAGTGCCTTAACTAGACTGATCCTTGCAGTATTGTATTGTGATTGACTGAGTTAAAGGCTTTTGATAAGTCTAGCGCTGTTCTGTTATGTAATTTTCGAAAACCACGCTAGTGGTTGGCAAGTTGAAGGGTCGAGAGGAAATAGGAGTACAGGATGGCTTTAAATATCTCGGCTTTTAGCTGGTTTCCCAGGCTCAAGAAACGGTACTACTTTCCCCATTTTTAATTTTTCAGGGATGACTAAAGTGGACAGAGATATATTGACCACGAGCGCCAGGTATTAAAGCCTTTTATTGACAAGGTTTTTAGGCATCGGCATGACAATCCCTTCCGAGCTTACCAATTTTGCTAGTTCAGCAATTTTGATGGCTTCTGCTACCTCTGTGGCGGTGATGGTAATAGGAGACGGATGAATTTATGTTTAGATGCGCGTTTGTTGATCTGCCATCTGGATTTGTCAACTGAGGAATGCGTCTCGTATTGCCAGCAGAAAGCGCTCGGTCATTTTTTCGCAACGATAACACTTTTTTGCTAAAGGCTATGGATATTTTTGCATTGTGCTTAGTCGGGTTTGAGAGAGACTTTACGGTTGGCCATAGCTTACGAATAGCGGCAGGGAGGTTGCAGTTTTTGGGTGTACCTCCGATTTCGGCCGATTGTATTTGACCACAAGCTGTCTGAAGGGCAGGTTTATGTATGTTTGGGGTCGTCAGAGTCTTGCTGTCTAACAAGATCAAACTATCTAACTAAAGTTGTAGCGTCTGTTGAAAAGTATGGCTGGATTTCCCGAATCAATCTGGTGGGAATAAAAAGAGCCGATGCGGATTCATTAACCTTGTGGAAAGAAAGTTCCCTTTGATGTACAATAGTCGGGGTTGAGAGGTCAGCCAAAAGATTATCTGGGATTGCTTTATATTCGTCCCACTTTCCTTTTTAAAAGTTGGTGAAAGTGCGTTTATCAGATGTGATGAGCTCGGCTGATCGCTCACACGAGAGGTGTATGGGTAGGTGGTAAGATTTTTATGTTAGTTATCCAGAAGACTCTGTTCACAAGGCCTGCGCAAACGATGGAGATGTCTGGCGAGCTATGAAAATTTCCTACCGTAAGTGTGGGAGCGTCTCCGTTTATAATGTAGCGCGCCGTGTTATCTATCCGCTTACATCTCACTTCTGCTGTCGGATTGCTGACAAGGATGCAACATATCGTGATGGGTAGTAACATCGCACTAAAATCAGACTATATCCCCTGTGGTAGCAAGTAACAGGGTAGATGTAAATGATTTCTAAATTCACATCGCCTAACCGGACAGTTATTGCTTGACGCTCCAGCTTACTGTCCGACGGCCGATGTCAAGATCAAATAGATTATACTGTGATGAATAAAAAATGCGAGTCCGAGTACTTTTTCTCTTCTTTGCTATGGTCTTTGTAGCCGCAGAAAATCCGCAAAGCAAGCCGCCACTCATAGGTAAATGCTATAGCTAATTGTCATATAGGATGAGCGTATAGAATAGGTGTATACATAGGGAAACTTTAAATAAACAGCATCGATATGTATGAATATGTTAATATAAATAAATTGCCATAAAGCCAATAATAAATACAATGGACAGATACGACGCATCGGCACGACAAAGCAATGTAATGAACCACTAATTGCGTGCCAAAATGTAATTTACGGCATTAAGAGGCATAAGCAACAAAAACCAAGAATAATACAATAACACACTCACAATAACACAAATTTCTTGTTAAATAAATGCTTATGAAGTGACGAAATAAGCCAGCGAACTACACGGAGACACATTGAAGAAGAGGCAATTGAAACAAAAGGTTCAATGCTGAGGAGTGGTTGAGAATCCAAAGAAAAGTTGAAAGTTTGAGTGAGCACAAATTAACACACGTACCCTAGACTATATATGAACCGCCAAGAGTGCGAATGTATGCATGCCCAATGAGAAAATTTTCAATAGTGTGAGTATTATGGGCCTTTGGCGTGAAAATTCAATTATTGACCAAACGCCTGTGTCCACTTCAGGGTGTTGCTGACCAATGTCAATAATGACAGCAACAAAGAAAGCATTTGTGTACAATACAAAAAACATCAGATGATTGTGAACGAACAAAAGTCTTGAGAAAAGCAAATACATACATATTTATGTAGATGAAAGGATTAAAGGCTGACCAGAGAACAAAAGCAAAGATGCAATTAATGACCGAGTGGGTGGAAGGGGCCAAATTGAATAACAAAGAAATATATATGAAAGGGTTATAAAAACTACTACAATAAAATAAAGTCGTCGTTAATAAAAGTTATCAGAAAATTTGCCATTATTTCTATTGTGCGCACAAGTGTGGGTAATTTTGTAATTTAAAATGTTAATCCTTTCACTGAAAGAGGCAAAAAAGTGGTATTAAATTTAGATTTGATTTTAAAACAAAAAATCAACAAAATCGTTTAAGTTCAGGTTGAGCTGAGCTTAATATAGCCTGCAGTGGTGGATTCAACAAATAGTATGTCCGATCCAGTAGCTAAGCCATCGCTGTCAACTCAGCTCAGCACCGAATAGGGTTAGATTTGGTTAAGAGAACGTGCGTGGGAATTTCCCACAATTCCCCTAGCAGACTATAAGTGTCGAGTGGCGTCCAACTACATTAATTCCTAGTGGTCTTTAACGAGATACATGCTTTCTCTAATGAACTTAAGTGGGAGTGAAAGATCCACTTTCCCACCCTCTGACTGATTGTTGAATAAACGTCGCCCAGAAATCCGAGTCAACTTCTCTTCCTCCGCTTTTTGAGACCTTCCGGAGAGGTAGCTTGTTGGCGTCTGCCACAGTCGGGGCATTGGTATGATAGCGCAATGTTCTATGATGACACACGTAAATGCTCTAATTGCAGATTTGTTTAGCTTGAGAAAGAGGCTAGTTCATTTCCTATTCAAACATAATCATACGGAGCTTGGGACATCGCAATCATCCGGTTGATCCACAGCAAGCCCGTTGTCCTTTTCTCATATTAACCGATTTTCGTCAGGAGGTAACATAGTGTTAGTCATGCGGAGTTATTCGCTTATGTCCTTTTTGAAGCCGTTCCTGGCCATTTCATCGACAACTCCGCACAATATCCATCTTTATCATGGCTGGCGAAAAAGATTATTACATAGGTTTCAGGAACCGTAATATCTCGGCGCACTTTAGCTGCTCTCTCTATGGCATATACCTCCGTCTCGAAATCAGTGCAGGAAGTCGGTAAGATTGATTGCCTTTACCACTGCTTTTACCACTGTCTACTCCTTCTTCCCATTCCTTCCTTGAAGCATATCTTATTTTCTACACTTGGAAGTTAAAACCCGCTGTAATATGGTCGCCGTTGAACCTTAAGTCAGCTATGATTTCGTTTTTCTTACCCTTGTAATACCATCTAATATCATCGTGTGCCCTTATTCGGTTAATTTCCACATGTTGGATTTTCAAATTCGCAGTTCCTCTTTCCCGTTGAATTTCTGCACCAAAAATTGTAGAGGTATCAAGTGAAAAATTGCGTTTAGCCCTTCCTGAGGTGTGCTGCTCACTACACCTTTCATATCCAGGCTCGCTAGCCTTTGCACCTTTCCAACTCTATGTTGATTGCTCTTTTTGTCTTGCGCCTTCCACCGGATAAGACCTGCATACGTTAGTATCGGCCGAATGACTGTGTTGTACATGCCAAGGATGATATGCCATAACAGTCACCAGTTCCTGCTCTTGGATAAAGCTTTCATTAATCTCGACTTAAGGTTCCTTTTCCAGCTTTATTAGGAGTCGAGTACCATTTCAAGAGATTTATCGTTGTGCCGGTGGAAGGGACTTTTGTACCGCCAGCGAGTAAAGGGGCTTAGAATATACGCGCGGTAGGCATGCGTGTCGGAAGAGGCGACTAAAATACCCAATTGATTCGATGGATTGTGTCCATTCAGCAAAAGACCATCAACATGGATAACATTCCCCAAAACTTTCGAGGAGTGTCTTTATCGCTACAACGACAACGACAACCACAACAGGGCATTTTAGTTTTTCTTGTGAACAGGACAATTTTCTCTGATAGCCAGTTTTCAAACATAGTTAGCGCCTAAAGTTTCGTTGAAACCCGAGCTCCTGAGCATATGTTCGATCCATCCAACTTTAGTCTTGGGTTCTGTGTCGTATAAGTGCCCTGCAGTAAGTCTACGTTTGAACGTTGTTGAAGACATCCTCAATGTCGAGAAAGGCTGTCAAGGGGTATTATTTGCATCTCAATGATTTCTCGATGAAGTTATCTACCTCGTGAAGGGCGCTTTCAACTGATCTGCCTTTCCGTAATGCGTACTTTGCTACATCCATCTTGCAGAAATTTGCTAGATTGAAAATTAACTAAATATGATTCAAGTTCACTACAGTTGTACAAAACTGTTAAGCCATACAATTGCAAATTTCTAGTGCTGCCCGAAAATTTCCCTTCTCCAAGAAAACTTCACCCTCCCCAATAAAATCTTATATATAAAATTCTTGTGTCACAGTGTTTGTGGTAGAACTCTGATTTTAATGAAATTTTGTGAGCATATCGAGTAGGTCCGAGAATCGGATCTTATCTATTTTTCGTACCCCAAAGTGGCAACGGTGGTCCATCCCTTAATTTTTCTGTTAGACAAAGATTTTTTATTTTTTTTATGAAACAGCATTCAAAAATATATACAACCCGCTGGAACTGGGACTGGGAATAATGGATGGAGAAGAATGAGAATAAGTAGAGAGACGTAAAACGAGGAAAGGTGAAAGAGACTAAGAAAGAGATGGATTTAGGGGAAATTAGAGAGATAAGGTTCCATAGAGGGAGAGGGGAGGGAGAAAGAGAGGGAGGTATACAGAAAATTAGGTATAAAAAAGACGGAGAAGAAGAAGGAGACACAGAGAGTGGAGTGAATAAAAGGATAAAGGAAAGGAGAAAGAGCGGGCGGAGGATAAGAATTAAAAACTTATTAAAATGTATGCAACTAGATCAAATTTGGGGCCCAACAACGTCTGCGGGGTGTGCTAGTCATCTGTGTTATTCGAAAACTTATATGCTAGTGGGTATACATTTAAAATTTGTATGAGCATAAAGTGTTAAGCATCGTGTTAACTCGCTGACATTGACTTTGAATCGCTTAAACAACAAATAATTTAAAATAGAAAAAAGACAACAACAGCAATAGCACAAAATTGTTGCTTTATGTTTATGTAAAATTGTTGACATTGATAAATTACCTTGTGCCTCAGTTGACGGTGTGATTTATCGCTGGAAGCCTTTTATTATTTTTTACCAAAGCATCAAAGCTCGTTGAAAGTATCCTTTTTCACATGCTTTTGTACCCTGTTTTACTCACATTGCTTTGTAATAAACTCACATGCATTCATTTATTTATTTACATAGTTGTTGTTTGATGTTATAATTTTGTTGTTGTTTTTTTCTTGATGTTGTTGCTGATATTATTCTTGTTGTTGCCGCCTTATCGCCATCGTCCAGTGGACACGTGTCACTTTGCTACATTTAAGCGCCTGTAAATATGCAAATAAATCGGACGTTCAATTTATATGAGATTTTTTAATTAAATGCAAATATTGCTTATAAATAAATGACCATTTGCGAATATTTAAATAAAATATTGTCACATGCAGCGATATGTAGTCAGGCGTACATATGTGCAAACAAATTAGATTAAATGTGGTTAGAAACTCATTTCAGGCTAACAGGAATATAGGAGTTTGTGAAGTGAGACACTCTGTTAGGTATCTAAAGCTTTTGACAAAAAAAAATTGTGCTAAGGGGTAAAAAAATACAAGGGCAATATAGCTCCAAACAGACTTCGGTCGAGCTTCTCTTAAATTTTTTGTCGTGCCATGTTTTGAATTTTCATAAAAATTGGTTGGACGCGACCTACATATCGTTCTGTTTCTGCGTTAACCTCGTATCTACAATAGAACAATTTTTCAGAAACTAAAACAAAGGTTTGGTTTTCTTCAGTAAAACAAAGTAAACTACTTAACTGCTTTTTCGTTTTCGTTTTATTGCAATTGTTAGCTAGCCATTTAATCTTGTTGGTTCCTAATGACTAGTTAAACGTAAAAACTCATTTTGTTAGTTACAGCAGATACGAGGTTACTGCATACTTAGAAATATATGTGTCTAAAATTTTTGTGCAAATAAAGAGTATATTTATTTTACTTCAAAATATAGTTTTATTCACTAAAAACAGAAACAAATTAGTTCAACATAACTTAATCGAGACGTAATTTAATTTATAAGTACTTCAAAACCAAAAGTTTAATTTCTCCTTCTACCTTTGTCATGAGTAGTTAGACATAGCTTAAATTGTCGTAGAAGCTGTGATAATCCTGAGGAATTGACTTTTTCATGCTTTGTAGATCTTTATATTTCCTAATTGGTATTGGTAATGAGTTAGAAAAAAGAGGCGAAATATTTTTATTTTGCTTTTCTTTGAGTGGACATAGTCCAATCGTTGTCATAATCCAATTTGAAGTACATACCAGAAGAATTATATTTTAAGCATTTTAAATCTGTTACTTGGGGATCGCCTGCCTTAATACCTGGTATAATCGATTTGTAAAATTGTACTCCAGAAAAGTTTTTGAAGAATTTGTGATCAATATAGAACACTTTATATGGCTTTGAGGTTCTAGCGTCTGTCAAAATCCGATCGAAATCAGCGGAAACATATATTTCTTTTGATTTCTTTTTTCTTTCGATCATTGAGTGTACTGAGTCACATTCCATCTGAGTATGACCAACAGTTAAATATTTCTGATATATGATCGTGTTATATTTCAACGCAATGTATTGGTCAATGTAACATTTCGGTTTTGAGCAATGCAGCCATCACTAAATAAAACTGTTGGAATGCTCAGATCACAATGATGCTCTAAAATGTTTGAAACACATGAAGAGAAAACAGTTGAATCTGTTCCTCCTTCTCCCTCGTGCCAAGTGTAGCAAAAAACTTCCACCGTTTTCAAACTAAAAGATGTAAATTTATGTATGGCAAGCTTTTGCTTAAAATACGGTTGATGATGCTGCACTTAAAGGCACTAATTGAACGGCTTGTACGTCTAAGGTGAATGTATTTATTTCATTTCTTAAGGCTCTTTCCTTATCCTTGTCCTTGTACACCCGCCCCTTATTTTTATTTACAATGTGCAGCTCATATACGTTTTGATCGATATTTCCGTTCTTAAAACTAAAAAAAATGTCACACTGATCTTTTTTGGGCTTAAATAAGCCGATATTGAGAGAATGTGTAACTTTAAGAAATGATAAATAAGAGGACTTTTCGTTTAGTGGGATATTTTTATCTTTGATATATTGTTCGTAAGTTTTAAAATTTCTTTATAAGTGTTGTAAGTTAGTTCGACATACTGTTTGTCTGTTTTTTGTTTACAATAATGAGACTCCGAGTTGGGAAGGCTTTGTATGAAATCTTTGATAAGCTTTTCTGTTTTAAGATTGATTGAGGATAAATTTTTTGGTTGTTTTGCTTTTTGACAGTGAACGCCGTAATCATTACACTTCCCAATCCACTTACTTACAGTACATTCTCCTAAGCTAAAGGTATTTAAGAACATCATTTTGCAAACTGGTACCTTTTCATTTCCGATTTTTAACATATATTTGATTGACCTATTCCGCCTTGAGGAGCTACTAGTTTTAGTTGTACGTGAAGCTACGGGATGTTATTCTACTAGGTTAACAATCAACACTTTCCGCTGCCCCCATGTCATATTTTTGTCAAAATGAAATAAACAATTCTTTCCTGCTCGCCTCAGATACTTCATTGCATTTGAAGTATTTACTCCTCTAACACTTTTTTTGAATTACAGCCGGCTTTAAGATTACGTTTCTTTCTTTTCTGTTTTCCTATTACCTCACCTTTTATTTTGTTTGTGATGAAATACACTTTTCCTTGCTCTCTGGTTTTTCTGACTAAGTTTTTCTCCTATTTATCTGGTTTTCTTTGACCTTTCTTCCTATTTTTTCTAGTGATCACACCTGAACTTTCATCTACCTCGTTTCTTCGAAAATGGCAATCAGTTGAGTCACTAAAATGTGTAGTTGTAATTGGTTCAGAATTGTAGATAGACTCCTGGTCGGAATTTTTCTCACTGTCCAAAATGTTGTGGCAAAATTTTTCAAAAAATTCTCCGGTTTTCTCATCTAGAATAAAGACTGCGTGGTCTAGAGCTTTTCTATCACTTTCAATAAGATTAAACTCGCCCGTGCTTTCATCCAGGATTAATACTTGTTCACCGCCCATCGAGCTTTGTGTCTAATTATAATTTAAAATATAGCTAATGGCGAAATTTAATTAATTAAATGGTTTATCTTACGGGCTGTTCTATAATTACTAATAAAGGATCTAAACTTTCTTTGAAATTTTCTTTACTTGACATTTTTGTCTGTATGTATAATATACGCGTCTACTAAAATGAAATAAATTTAGGTTAGAAAAATTTACACGCTTCTAATTATGACAAAATATACATACATATATATGCAGCATTAATACACGAGCTGCACCACCTTAAGAAAAAAAATTGTTTATAGTTTCACTTTTTTTATCCAATTACTTATAAAGAAATTCATTTTTAATCAAACCAACTGACAATTTTAGTTTAATGTACTAGGCGTGTAGATACGAGGTATTTCTTTTAACTCACGCACTATGAATGTAGTTACGAGGAAATAGAATTAACAAAACAAAAAAAGACTATCGTTATATTATTTTGACATAAAATTGTCAGGCCACATTCAGTGATAGCTTCTCAGTGCTGCCATATCAAATAACGAATTTCTCAAAAAAGTGTAGATACGTGGTTAATGCAGAGACGGGACGATATGTTGTTATTCTAACTCCGCAGGGCACCTAGTGGTTTAAGTTATACTGAAAAGCAGAAAAAAACTCAATATATACGCCAAACTTTAACACATTCGAACAAACCTTAAAGTTACAGACTTAATTGGCGCTTAACCGTTTAAACGGTGAATTGATAACACCACTGGAGTGGAGATCACCCCTCTTCTCTGCTTACGTATACGGGCTCCACACTGGCTGCCACCATGTTGTGGTGGTAGCGTGCTCCACCTACCGCACCGAGTATCTTGGGTTCTCTTCCCGGGCAAAGCAACATCGAAATTTTAGAAACAAGTTTTTTCATTTAGAAACAATTTTTCTATGAGTGATCAAACCTCGGCTGTGATTTGGCAAACACTCGTGTGTTTATGACATGAAAAGCTTCTTCGTGAGAACTTGTCTAGCTTGCAGTTGCCGCTCGGTCTCGGTTAAAAGGAGCATGAAGCGAGTTAAAATGAAGATCGGCCTAAAATCTCTGTGGTGGCTAACGCGCCTTGTATTTATTTATTTTATTCCTGGTGGCTAGCTACTCGCCTCTACGCATTCCTGCCTCAACTTTTTCTTCCCGTTATGGCGTCTCGCTTCCCTTTTCAACTCACGGTAACGTTTACATACTCATATTGTTGCGCATGCATTTGGCGTTGCCCTGAAGACAGCGTCTTTTTTCTCGGTTTTCATTTTTCACCATACCAGTTGTTTTTACGTCGTCTCCGGTAAGCAATTTGTTCCTCTGCTGCTTTACAGTTATGCCTCCACTGTTCCTTCATTCCATCGGGGTGACCTGACTGACTCTCAGAGATCAGGTGTGACACTCGAGGTGCGAAATCATTGGCAGTCTGTATCGACTGCAGCCTTTCGATGTACATATGTATAACTTTCCTTTTGTTTTTTGTTCCTTGCTTTTAGCCGCGCAGAAGCGGCGCGTGTTTTAGCTACAACAATTTAATGATCCGAGTCCATGTTAGGTCTTCGGATCATTCGTTCTTCTAAAGCACTGGAGGCAGCACAACGTTGTCTACATATCTGGAAACATGTATTTTGATCAGGGGACAACCATGTAGCTTTATGTATACCTTTATGCTTAAGCCTGGTGCTGGCTATTATCACGCTCCGGCGAATTCCATCAGTTAGAAGATTTACTGAAATGCACGTGCAGTGCTGTACGACTAGCACATGGCTTAATTCGATTGGGCTATAGGAATTTATGGGTAAAAATCGCAAAGATATCGAGATATTCCTGTAACGTAAAGACCTCTAATTGCCTGCTTCCAAGCGAATAAAGCGGAATCATCACAGTTGTTTATGTTTAGTTTATCTGCACCTGCACAGGCATGCTTGAGGCAGCTTCCCTATCTATGGTTATTTGCACAAAGTTTCATAATAACTACCAAAACCTAAATATCACAAACAAAGCCATCAGACAGCTCTGTTTAGTACCAAAATGGTCACTCTGTTGTATACATCAACATCATAATTGCTGGTCATTTTAACCAAACAACATTGAAGCCAACAAAGTAATAATAAAACCAACAACAACAAACACGAAAAAACACATCTATTCATATGAATAGGAAGGGAAGGAACACTCCAAGTGATGACCGTCCAAAAAAGCAATCAGCATGGATAGCGCATTTCAATGCCACAAAAACGCAGCAATAACAACGACAACAACAAACACACCCATTTTACGTGAGTCCGTAGCAAGAACAAAACGATTTGCCACGTTTGTCATATGCAAATCACACAGATGTGACAGAAGCAGCAGCAAAAGGAGCAGCAATGTTATGACCATTCAAATTGTACACTGTCCATGGCAGTTGCAACAATGAAAGTGCCAACAACAGTTATACCGGCCACATGCAACAAAACATGCGGCAATAATGCAACAACATACACAAGAGGATATTTAAATAAGAATATCAATGTATACATGTGGGCTGATGATGTTCTGTTAATATAAATGTCTATCAGGAGGAGAGATAATAGGGATGGGATTTGAAAGGAGTGATAAAAGCTTAAACAAGGCAAACAAGGTGAAATAGTAACCATTACTCGTATTGACGAAGTAGATTAACAAGCGTGCAACATTGTTGCAAAGTGATTACATACTCATTTACAAGTAAACAATGCGATGAGCGGTGCCATAAGTAAATATTTCTACGGAAATTTTGGTTCATTTTCAGTTATTAACCTTAAGAAATCTTTTGTGGCCGCCATGTTGTGACGGTACAGTGCCACATGAAAGGTGCTGTGATCAAGACCCGGAAGAACAACATCAAAATCTTTGGAACAAAATTTTCTTTTTAAATTCTTAGCAAACACCGCGAGTGTATTTCTGTCATGGAAAGATTCTCTGCGAAAAATTAGCTGCTTGCAGATGCCGTTTGGAGTCGGCAAAAAACCTGTAGAACGGCCTAAATATTGTTTTATTTTTTATTTTTTATACTCAGCTGAGCAGAGCTCACAGAGTATATTAACTTTGTTCGCACAACGGTAATCCGTAACGGTATAAACTAATCGAGATAGATATAGACTTCTATATATCTAAATGATCTGGGCGAAAAAAGAAATTCATTTAGCCATGTCCGTCCGTCCGTACTTCCGCCCGTCCGTAAACACGATAACTTGAGTAAATATTGAGGTATCTTAATGAAATTTGGCATGTAAGTTCCTGGGAACTCATCTCAGACCGGTATTTAAAATGAACAAAATCGGACTATAACCACGCCCACTTTTTCGGTATCGAAAATTTCGAAAAACTGAAAAAGTGCGATAATTCATTACCAAAGACGGATAAAGCGACGAAACTTGGTAGGTGGGTTGACCTTATTACGCAAAATAGAAAATTAGTTAAATTTTTGACAATGGGCGTGGCACCGCCCACTTTTAAAAGAAGGTAATTTAAAAGTTTTGCAAGCTGTAATTTAGGAGTCGTTGAATATATCACGATGGAATTTGGCAGGCACGTTTCTCTTGTTACCATATATGTGCTAAATAAAACTTCGCAAAATCGTATGACGAACACGCCCACTTTTAAAAAAAAATTTTTAAGTCAACATTTAACAAAAAATTCAATATCTTTACAGTATATTAGTAAATTATGTCAGCATTCAACTCTAGTAATGATACGGTGCAACAAAATACAAGAATAAAAGAAATTTTCAAAGTGGGCGTGGCTTCGCCCTTTTTCATTTCATTTATCTAAAATACTTTTAATGCCATAAGTCGAACAAAAATTTACAAATCCTTGTGGAATTTGGTAAGGGCCATAGCTCCTATGCCGGTAAGTGTTTTCTCTGAAAATGACCGAAATCGGTTGAAGCCATGCCCAGTTTTTATACACAGTCGACCGTCTGTCCTTCCTCTTGGCCGTTAACACGATAACTTAAGCAAAAATCTATATATCTCTACTAAACTTAGTTCACGTACTTAGCTGAACTCACTTTATCTTGGTATTAAAAATAGGGGGAATCCGACTATGACCACGCCCACTTTTTCGATATCCAAAATTTCGAAAAATGAAAAAAATGCCACAATTCTATACCAAATACGAAAAAAAGGGATGAAAAATGGTGATTGGATTGGTTTTTTGACGCAAAATATAACTTTGGAATAAACTTTGTAAAATGGGTGTGAGACCTACCATATTAAGTAGAAGAAAATAAAAAAGTTCTGCAGAGCGAAATCAAAAGCCCTTGGAATCTTGGCAGGAATTCTGTTAGTGGTATTACATATATAAATAAATTAGCGGTACCCGACAGATGATGTTCTGGGTCACCCTGATCCACATTTTGGTCGATGTCTCGAAAACGCCTTCACATATACAACCAAGGGCCACTCCCTTTTAAAACCCTCATTTGATACCCATATCGTACAAACACATTACAGAGTCCACCTTTTGGCGATAGCGCGAAAAGGCGTCCACCTACAGGACTAAGGCCCACTGCCTTTTGAAGTACTTATTAACACCTTTCGTTTGATACCCATATTGTACAAACGCATTCTAGAGTCACCCCTGCTCCACCTTTATGGCGATATCTCGAAAAGGATACTAAGGCCCACTCCCTTCTAAAATGCTCTTTAATATCTTCCATTTGATGCCCATGTCAAACAAATACATTCCAGGGTTACCCTAGGTCCATTTTCCTACATGGTTATTTTCCCTTATTTTGTCTCCAAGGCTCTCAGCTGAGTATGTAATGTTCGGTTACAACCGAACTTAGCCTTCTTTACTTGTTATTTTATAAAAAGAAATCGATGATAAATAAAGAAGAAAGTGAAACAGTAAAAGGAAAAAAATTATATGAAAATTAGATGAAAGAGCAGAAGAGTAGGAAGAAATAAAGCAGCAAAACAACAATATCCATACTGATTTTGATTTTAGTAACGATGATAATGGCTATCGTCATGGTTGCGAAGCCAAAGCAAGGCATAAAGGGAACAAAAGGGCGGGAAAGCAAAAAAAAACAAGTAGGGAAGGCTAAGTTCGGGTGCAACCGAACATTACATACTCAGTTGAGAGCTATGGAGACAAAATAAGGAAAATCACCATGTAGGAAAATGAACCTAGGGAACCCTGGAATGTGGTTGTATGACATGTGTATCAAATGGAAGGTATTAAGGAGTATTTTAAGAGAGAGTAGGCCATAGTTCTATGGATGGACGCCATTTAGGGATATCGCCATAAAGGTGGACCAGGGCTGACTCTAGAATTTGTTTGTACGATATGGGTATCAAATGAAAGGTGTTACTGAGCATTTTAAGAGGGAGTGGGCCTTAGGTCTATCGGTGGACGCCTTTTCGAGATGTCCCCATTAAGGTGGACCAGGGGTGATTCTATAATGTGTTTGTACGATATGGGTATCAAATGAAAGCTGTTAATGAGTATTTTGAAAAGGAGTGATTCTTAGTTCCATAGGTGGACGCCGTTTGAAGATATCGCCATAAAGGTGGACCAAGGGTGACTCTAGAATGTTTGTACGATATGGGTATCAAACGAAAGGTGTTACTGAGCATTTTAAGAGGGAGTGGGCATTAGGTGTATAAGTGGACGCCTTTTCGAGATATCGTCATTAGGGTGGGCCAGGGGTGACTCTAGAATGTGTTTGTACGATATGGGTATCAAACGAAAGGTGTTACTGAGCATTTTAAGAGGGAGTGGGCATTAGGTCTATAGGTGAACGCCTTTTTGAGATATCGCCATTAGGGTGGGCCAGGGTGACTCTAGAATGTGTTTGTACGATATGGGTATTAAATGAAAGGTGTTACTGAGCATTTTAAGAGGGAGTGGGCATTAGGTGTTTGTATGATATGGGTATCATAATGTGTTTGTATGATATGGGTATCAAATGAAAGATGGTAATGAGTATTTTAAAAGGAAGTGGGCCTTAGTTCTATAGGTGGACGCCTTTTCGAGATATCGCCATAAAGGTGGACCAAGGGTGACTCTAGAATGTTTGTACGATATGGGTATCAAACGAAAGGTGTTACTGAGCATTTTAAGAGGGAGTGGGCATTAGGTGTATAAGTGGACGCCTTTTCGAGATATCGTCATTAGGGTGGGCCAGGGGTGACTCTAGAATGTGTTTGTACGATATGGGTATCAAACGAAAGGTGTTACTGAGTATTTTAAGAGGGAGTGGGTATTAGGTCTATAGGTGAACGCCTTTTCGAGATATCGCCATTAGGGTGGGCCAGGGGTGACTCTAGAATGTGTTTGTATGATATGGGTATCAAATGAAAGGTGGTAATGAGTATTTTAAAAGGGAGTAATCCTTAGTTCTATATGTGGACGCCTTTTCGAGATATCGCCATAAAGGTGGACCAAGGGTGACTCTAGAATGTTTGTACGATATGGGTATCAAACGAAAGGTGTTACTGAGCATTTTAAGAGTGAGTGGGTATTAGGTCTATAGGTGGACGCCTTTTCGAGATATCGCCATTAGGGTGGGCCAGGGGTGACTCTAGAATGTGTTTGTACGATATGGGTATCAAATGAAAGGTGGTAATGAGTATTTTAAAAGAGAGTAATCCTTAGTTCTATATGTGGACGCCTTTTCGAGATATCGCCATAAAGGTGGACCAAGGGTGACTCTAGAATGTTTGTACGATATGGGTATCAAACGAAAGGTGTTACTGAGCATTTTAAGAGGGAGTGGGCATTAGGTCTATAGGTGGACGCCTTTTAGAGATATCGCCATTAGGGTGGGCCAGGGTGACTCTAGAATGTGTTTGTACGATATGGGTATTAAATGAAAGGTGGTAATGAGTATTTTAAAAGGGAGTAATCCTTAGTTCTATAGGTGGACGCCTTTTCGAGATATCGCCATAAAGGTGGACCAAGGGTGACTAGAATGTTTGTACGATATGGGTATCAAACGTAAGGTGTTACTGAGCATTTTAAGAAGGAGTGGGCATTAGGTCTATAGGTGGACGCCTTTTCGAGATATCGCCATTAGGGTGGGCCAGGGGTGACTCTAGAATGTTTGTACGATATGGGTATCAAACGAAATGTGTTACTGAGCATTTTAAGAGGGAGTGGGCATTAGGTCTATAGGTGGAGGCCTTTTCGAGACATCGCCAATAGGGTGGGCCAGGGGTGACTCTAGAATGTTTGTACGATATGGGTATCAAACGAAAGGTGTTACTGAGCATTTTAAGAGGGAGTGGACATTAGGTCTATAGGTGGACGCCTTTTCGAGATATTGCCATTAGGGTGGGCCAGAGGTGACTCTAGAATGTTTGTACGATATGGGTATCAAACGAAAGGTGTTACTGAGCATTTTAAGAGGGAGTGGGCATTAGGTCTATAGGTGAACGCCTTTTCGAGATATCGCCATTAGGGTGGGCCAGGGGTGACTCTAGAATGTGTTTGTACGATATGGATATCAAATTAAAGGTATTAATGAGGGTTTTAAAAGCGAGTGGCCCTTAGATGTATATGTGAAGGTGTTCTCGCGACATCGACCAAAATGTGGACCAGGTGATCTAGAAAATCATCTGTCGGGTTCTGCTAATTTATTTATATATGCAATACCACTAACAGTATTCCTGCCAAGATTCCAAGGGCTGTTAATTTCGCCTTGTAGAACTTTTTCATTTTCTTCTACTTAATATGGTAGGTGTCACACCCATTTTACAAAGTTTTTTCCAAAGTTATATTTTGCGTCAATAAACCAATCCAGTTACCATGTTTCATCCCTTTTTTCGTATTTGGTATAGAATTATGGCATTTTTTTCATTTTTCGTAATTTTCGATATAGATAAAGTGGGCGTGGTTATGGTGGGATTTCGGCCAATTTTATACCAAGATAAAGTGAGTTCAGATAAGTAGGTGGGCTAAGTTTAGTAAAGATATATCGTTGTTTGCTCAAGTTGTTGTGTTAACGGCCGAGCGGAAGGACAGACGGTGGACTGTGTATAAAAACTGGGCGTGGCTTCCACCGATTTCGCCCGTTTTCACAGAGAACAGTTACCGTCATAGAGTCTATGTCCCTACCAAATTTGAGAAGGATTGGTAAAGTTTTGTTCGACTTATGGCATTAAAAGTATTCTAGACAAACTAAATGAAACTGGGCGGAGCCACGCCCATTTTGAAATTTTCTTTTATTTTTGTATTTTGTTGCATCATATCATTACAGGAGTTGAATTTTGACTTAATTTACTTATATACAGTAAAGATATTAAATTTTTTGTTAAAATTTCAATTAAAAAAAAATTTTTTTTAAAAAGTGGGCGCGTTCTTCATCCAATTTTGCTAATTTTTATTTAGCACATATATAGTAATAGTAGTAGCGTTCCTGCCAAATTTCATCATGATATCTTCAACGACTGCCAAATTACAGCTTGCAAAACTTTTAAATTACCTTCTTGTAAAAGTGGGCGGTGCCACGCCCATTGTCCAAAATCTTACTAATTTTCTATTCTGTGTCATAACGTCAACCCATCTGCCAAGTTTCATCGCTTTAACCGCCTTTGGCAATGAATTATCGCATTTTTTCGGTTTTTCGAAATTTTCGATATCGAAAAAGTGGGCGTGGTTATAGTCCGATATCGTTCATTTTAAATAGCGATCTGAGATGAGTGCCCAGGAATCTACATACCAAATTTCATCAAGATACCTCAAAATTTACTCAAGTTATCGTGTTAACGGACGGACGGACGGACGGACGGACGGACGGACGGACATGGCTCAATCAAATTTTTTTTCGATCCTGATTATTTTGATATATGGAAGTCTATATCTATCTCGATTCCTTTATATATGTACAACCAACCGTTATCCAATCAAACTTAATATACTCTGTGAGCTCTGCTCAACTGAGTATAAAAAAAAACAAAAGAGGGTATGGTAAAAGAAAAGATAAGGAGTCAAAAACGTAACCGGAACCACAACGGCGCGGCGTTTAATCAATTTCCTACTAAAGTATTAACGTCTTGATATCTTTGAGTTATCGGCTTGTTATCGATAATTTTTCGGTGAAATACCGGCTATCGATGGTTATCGACAAAATATTAGCGTGTTTTTTGCATTTCTTATCGATGGGTTGTTGGTTTGTTATTGGTGGGTTAGCGGCGAGGTATAGACGAGCCGTCGATTTGATATCGAAGTATTATAAACTTGCTATCGCTGCAGATAAATTATCGGTTTGTTATCGAAAAGTTGGCAACAATTTTTCGATTTGTAATTGAATATTAGCTGCTATCAATTTGTAAGCGACTAGTTTTCGAGAAGTTATGGATTTTTTATCTTAGAGTTATCGATTATTTATCAGTTCTTTGTTAAATGAAAGTTATCAATATGTTTTCGAAAATTTATCGATTAATATCTTAAATTTATCGATTGTTTATAAAAAAGTTATCAATAATTTATAGAAAAATTTCCGACTTTTAATCGAAAAGTTAGCGAAGTTAACAATTCGTTATCGTCCTGTCAGAGATTTATTTTCGAAAAGTTGTAGATTTATCGAAAAATTATCAATATGTTATCGAAAATTTTCATTTGTTTTTGATAGTTATAAGAATTAACTTTTTATAAAATTCATATATTCATTATCAAAAAGTCATCGATTAAATAACGATAAAGTTACATCCGTTGTGGTTAAACTCAACCCCTGGGCGAGCTCTAATTAAGTTACAAACATTTTTCCTTATCATTTTTCTTATCATTCCTTATCATTTTTCTTTAATCACGCCCAATTTTTCGATATCGAAAATTTAGAAAAATGGAGAAAATTAGATAATCAAAAATTAATATCGCTAAACTAGTGAAACTTGGTAGGCGGCAAAACATAAATTCTGAAAAATTTTGGAATATGGGCGTGGTACCACCCACACATAGAAGAAGAAAATTTGGATGTTTAGCAAGCCGTAAATCAAAAGCCGTTCACGATATTACATCAAATTTGGCAGGGCTATTATCATTGCCAAATTATAGACTGAATTAAGATTATCAAAATCTGTTAAAGACCACGCCCACTTTTCCTTAAGTTATAACCTTAACAAAGTTCGCCAAAAACTCGATGCTATTAAACTACATTTTACTGATATTTTACCCTACTGAGCTAAGAAAAAAACTTAAAAAAATTTAAAAAATGGGCGTGAACCGCCCCCTTTCTTGTTATTCTTTCCAAAATACTTTTAGTGCCATAAGTGGAACGAAAATCTCCCAATCCAAACAAAATTTGGCATAAAATTTTTTTTCAATACTAAAACTATTTGTTCTGAAAATAAGTCAAATCGCTTGAAAGCCACTCCTACTTCAGCGTTTCAAGTGTACAGCTGGATATGTAATAGACTTAGACTTTCTTACTTGTTTACTTTTAATTTTTTTTCGTTTTTTTGTTCCTACTTTATTTCTTTTCATTTTGCTTTTTCATTTCTGTTTTCGGTTATTTTTCTTCTCCACCCCTTTTCTTTACTTTTTATATTTATAATTTGATCCTAATTCTTTGTATTTATTATTCTGATTTAAGGTATATGTCCACTTTTCGAGTCTTTCCGTTGTTGTATTATTGTACTCTGTAGTCTTACAACTTACATCTACCATTTACATTCTAGATGTTGTACAATGTCCTGTGGCAACCCTAACTGACATTCACACATACATATTTATTTTTGAGGCGCTTACCAAAATGTTGTTACATCACTTTATCATCGTTACAATGAGTTCCTTTGTTGTTTTTTTTTTTTTGTATTATTGCTTTGTAAACCATGCAATATTACATGTTGCACATTGCAGTATGCATGTATGTAAGTACATTGGGTAGGGTCGATTTGTATGTTCGAAAGTTAACCGATATCGCGCCATCAATTTTTCGATAGGATTTGGGCTCAGCAAAAAAAGTTCCACGGCGCATACCCAAAGAAATAATTTTTGAGCCTGAGAAAAAAAGTCGATTTTCGACCAAAATTCTTCTAAGTCTCCATAAAAGAATTTTTTTTTTCAAAAAGCTGCATTTACCAATTTTGCATTTGCCAATTGACACGAAAAAAAAACATAAAAAATGATTTGGAGCCGTGAAAATGAAAAAAATGCATAAAAAATCGGAAAATCGATGATATTTCGCGGGCTCGAAAATTATTTTTTTGCGTATGCGTAGTGGAACTTTTTTTCCTGAGCCCAAATCCTATAGAAAAATCGATGGCGCGATATTGGTTAATAAATCGACCCAGTCGAATGTATGTACATACTCATATAAAGTTGCATAATAATGGCATGTGGCAAGTACCTACTCAGTGCAAAATGGCGTATTTAAACATAAAAGTATGCAATATGCTTTTGTTTTAACGGTAAGTCTATTTATTGTAGTACTTACGTTTGTAAAATTATCTACATATGACTTTGTAATATATGCGTTTGTGTGCATATGTGATTTTTTTGTGGCCGGATACGCAGCTTTTATGCATTTTTCAGTTTTGATAGCATCAACTTTTTAAACTTTATATGCACATTAACAGTTATTGAGCATGAAAAGTACGTTGAAAACCAAAAAATAAAAAACAAAAAACTTAACCATACTAATGCGAACATTACAGCAACAAAATTGGGTTTGATCCTTTATCACATTCAGACATTTTTACAAAAAATCAAATTTCTATGCTATCACCGGTGCACATTTGTGCACTTCTATTGTGCTTAAGGTTGACTATATGAGTTCAAGGTCTATTTATTTTTACTGAAGTGTCTTGGACCTCGCATTCCAAATGAGGTATTTTTATTACACTCCCTACCTATCAATAGCCAAGAGGTCTGATTAACAAGTTCATCAAAAAGAAAGAGAACGCTTTGGGCAGGTTTTGTAAATACCTAGAGTGCCTCGATGATGCCACTTCAAGAGTACGCGTTTTTCAGTTCTTAGGCACGGTTTAAATTTTTTGGCGAAAAATTGGACTCACTCGATACTGATGCAGATGGTCACTGGGGTTTAAGTTGAGCGAGTGCTTACTTTACATGTGAAGCCAGTAAGGATTGTCGACAGGCTGAAATTTTTCCCGTCCGTGGTGGTTGAAGAGCTCTGTGCTATCCTTAATAGGTGAACTACCTAAAACAAAGCCTATGCAGAAGATCTGGCTAGCCCGACGTCGCAGGTAGGGGTATTGTCACCTCTGCTGTGGATTCTGGTAACTAAGCACCTGGTCAGACGCTTCGCTGTAGAACCTGCCATGATGACGTTGCAGTTCTCATAATAGGGAGATACCCACAAACAATTAGCTCTTTGATGGATCGAGCACTTCGGAATATACATGACCCTGCATCTAGTTTCGGGCTATGCGCTAACGTGCAAAAGAAGAACATGGTCTTATTTACAAGGAGGTATAAGGTCCCGAAATAGACTAGGCCTAAGCAAGTAGGTATGTCCTGGCAGGAGAACCTTTGTAAAAAATATCTAGGAAGCATTCTAGGCAGTAAACTATTGGGGAAGCTCAGCATAGAAGAGTGAGTGAAGAAGACCTGCACGGTATTTTATGCATATGAAAGAATGCTTGGGGTACGTTGGATCTATCGCCCTCTCTCTAGCCACACTTTAAAGAACTTACCTTAAAAAATTAGTAGTGGTATGCAGTTTATCAATGCTGAGAGCTACGGGAGCCTGAAAACCATCCTGACGGCAGCACTGTATGCCATTCCGCACATTCCCCCTGTAGTCCTGGTGGTGAGAAGCAAAGCGTTAACAACTGCAACGATACACAATGCTAGACTGCGCTGCGATGGGTCGCTTAGAGCCACAATATAGGTGGAAGGATGGCGCAAGGGCGATCAAACGGCGGACGGGCAACGCACGTGTATACTAATAGTTCCAAAGTAATAGAAGGAGTATGTTTTGCCGTAAATTGTAGAGATCCAGAAATTAACAAACCCTACAAGCTGCAATATCGCTGTAGTGTATTACAGGCGAAAGTAGCAGCTATGACTATACCGGTAGAATTACTGGAAGAAAATAGTTTGAACTGATACATCTATATTGGATTCCAAATCATATGAGAAACAAGCAAGGAAGGCTAAGTTCGGGTGTAACCGAACATTACATACTTAGCTGAGAGCTTTGAAGACAAAATAAGGGAAAATCACCATGTAGGAAAATGGCCCTAGGGTAACCCTGAATGTGTTTGTATGACATGGGTATCAAATGGAAGTTATTAAAGAGTATTTTAGAAGGGAGTGGGCCATAATTCTATAGGTAGATGCCTTTTCGAGATATCGCCATAAAGGTGGACCAGGGGTGACTCTAGAATGTGTTTGTACGACATGGGTGTCAAATAAAGGTATTAATGAGGGTTTTAAAAGGAAGTGGCCCTTAGTTGTATAATGTGAAGACGTTTTCGAGATATCGACCAAAATGTGGACCAAGGTGACCCAGAACATCATCTGTCGGGTACCGCTAATTTATTTATATATATCATACCACGAACAGTATTCCTG
Source organism: Eurosta solidaginis (assembly GCF_040869045.1). NCBI lineage: Eukaryota > Metazoa > Arthropoda > Insecta > Diptera > Tephritidae > Eurosta > Eurosta solidaginis. Next base: position 49,770,757 of record NC_090323.1, read on the forward strand.
CCATGATTCCAAGGGTTTTTAATTTCGCCCTGTAGAACTTTTTCATTTTCTTCTACTTAATATGGTAGGTGTCACACCCATTTTACAAAGTTTTTTCCAAAGTTATATTTTTTGTAAAAAAACCAATCCAATCTCCATGATTCATCCTTTTTTTCGCATTTCGTATAGAACTATGGCATTCTTTTAATTTTTCGAAATTTACGATATCGAAAAAGTGGGCGTGGTCTTAGTCGGATTTCCCCCATTTTTAATACAAAGATAAAGTGAGTTCAGGTAAGTACGTGAACTAGGTTTAGTAGAGATATATCGGTTTTTGATCTAGTTGTCATGTTAACGGCCAAGAGGAAGGACAGAGGGTCGACTGTGTATAAAAACTGGCGTGGCTTCAACTGATTTCGCTCATTTTCACAGAAAACAGTTACCGGCATAGGGGATATGCCCTACCGAATTTTACAAGGATTGGTAAATTTTTGTTCGACTTATGGCACTAAAAGTATTCAAGACAAATTAAATGGAAAAGGGCGGAGCTACGCCAATTTTGAAAATTTCTTTTATTTTTGTACTTTGTTGCACCATATCATTACTGTAGTTGAATGTTGACATAATTTACTAATATACTGTACGTGATCGTCATCCGATTTTGCAAATTTTTTTTTAACACATATACGGTAAGAGGGGTAACGTTGCTGCCAAATTTCATTGTGATATCTTCAACGACTGCTAAATTACAGCTTGCAAAACTTTTAAATTACCTTCTTTTAAAAGTTGGCGGTGCCACGCCAATTGGCCAAAATTTTACTAATTTTCTATTTTGCGTCATAAGGTCAACCCACCTACAAAGTTTCATCGCTTTATCCGTATTTGGTAATGAATTATCGCACTTTTTCGATTTTGTCCATTTTAAATAGCGATCTGAGAGGAGTGTCCAGGAACTTTCATACCAAATTTAATTAAGATACCTCAAAATTTCCTCAAGTTATCGTGTTTACAGACGAACGGACGGACGGACGAACATGGCTAAATGAACTTCTTTTTTTGCCCAGATCATTTTGATACGAGAAGTCTATATCTATTTCGATTAGTTTATGCCGTTACGGATTACCGTTATGCGAACAAAGTTAATATACTCTGGGAGCTCTGCTCAGCTGAGTATAAAAATGGAAATCGAAAATCGGATTAACTAGCTAAAAAGATAGCATCATTCGAACTTTGCTCCGTAGATGTGCAAATTAGATTGGACAAGATTAAGAAAAGGTGTGAGGTGCTCATGACTGACCAAGCGAGGAAGTCGTGGATCCAAGCGCGGGGCTACAAAGTGGCGAAAATCATGTGTATGTCTTACTTACATAGCCTAACCAAGTTACTCCTATAATTAAAAAGAGAGGACCCATGACGAGTATTCTGACTCGACACGGCCTTCTGGCGTCACATGCCTTTAATTAGGCTTGGCCAGTGTTAGCAGATGTATGAAGAGCGGATTGGAGAAGGAAACGATGGAGCAAGTTTTGTGCTCCTGACCTGCACTCGCAGGGCTTAACCTACTGCTATAAGGTGTGACACAGTTTTCAGATCTACAAGCAGCAAGGACCATAGGTCATAGAAAGCGCTTAGTATTACCAAGAGGATGGAGTTATTTTGTAACATAGGTCCTTTTTTTTATGGAAGCGTTTTCCCGTTTGGTCGTTGAGCAAAATTCTGGTAACACTTTGAACTCAGTCAGTCTATGTGAGGTACTCAAGGACCAGTCAGTTTGTCCTGTCTACTAACCGTACTTCCAGATGTACATACATATGACTTGGGGCATACTTAATACGAGGTTCGTACTGAACATGAAACCAGTTGAGCTATATATTTTGACTTTATCTGACCAGAAATAATATTATTGCTGCCAGCAATTCCAGCATTATAAAGATTTTTGTAATTTTGCAGTTGGTTATTCAACTATATTTGTACTAGAGTAGTTGCTAGTTATTGCTTTAACTTTGCAGTTAATTTAGCTACTCTAGTTTTTTTTATATATATTATTGTATAATATTCGAGTTGCTTTCGTTTTAGTAAACATGGGCCACAATATTATTTTTTTACGACAACATACATTCGCATTTTTTGTGAAAAAAGAGAGATGTATTAAATTTTATTTGTGTGTATGAAGTTTTTTATACATACACATATACATTGGTACATCCATAAGTACATATAGAGAACTATAATGAAATTCCCACTTGCCTAATTTAAAAAGTTGTTATCGCCATTTGTATTATTATATTACTATTTTATTTTGAAATTTAAATGTGTACGGAATTACTAATTTAATTTCTGTGGAATGTGAGACAAAACTATTAAGATTATTGGACCCAGTAGATTAAATCTGAAATTCAAATGCAATCTAAATTTTTTTGAACCTTAAGAGTTTGAAAAATTCTAAAAGCCGTTTTGAAAGGGTAGATACTACGGTCCTCGTGTTGCTTTGCACTCAATTACAGATTATGATTCCGTAAGTTCTGTGGCATATTTTTTTGGAGACGCAAAGATGTAGAGCGTATATTTCTCAGACTAAGAAACTAATCGAGCAGGCAATTCTAGCCCCTTCGATAAATATGCGAACTAGACAACTGAGACTATAAAATGGTCAAACTAAGGAATATTCAATCAGTTTCATCTTAACACAATATAAGTGAAGTGCGAGTATACTTTATATCAAGAAGATCTTCTACCACAGTAGTGCTTTTAATAAAGACCATTTTATAAATATAAAATCTGCGTTTATTTATTCGACAGCTGAGTGACATAAACAATAAAATAAGGGCTGAATAATAATGAATTTCCTTAAATTAGTTGCACGGTCGGATTTCGTGTACCTAGTGGCTATCAGGCATAACCCAGTAATTATTGTGTTAGAGGCGTTGGTTTCACAGTGAAATTATAGATATGGTTATTGTCATGTGGGGACATAATGCAAGCAGGACTTATTTTATGTATGTCGGGGTTGATTGTGAATAGGTAAGAGTTTAACTTGTTAGAGTATCCAGATCGAATTTGAGTTGGAGTGACGCGCGTCTTCCCCTGGGAGAATACTTTATCTTTGAAAACGGGGTTCGCCGGGAAATTTCTGGCATAGGGTCCGACAAATTTTTGGGGACATCACTGGAAAGTGATATTCAGCCAGGGTTACCTAAAGGTATTAGAATCCAACGTATTAAAGTCGTATATCGTACGGAGTTGTGGAGCATCGCTAGCGTTCATAAGGTACCTTATCTTCTCCATTTGCTGGGTCACAGGTTACAGCGATATTGAACGGAATAAATTTTCAGATGTGATGGCTAAGAAAGGGTCCGAAATAGACATAAGCGAGGCGGACAGCTCCGTCCGAGCATCGCTGGGTTATATCCTGAGAATAATCATGTCATATGAAATTATGGCAACGGATTAGCTGTGGACCAACCGGGACGATTGCTTTGTTTCGATGTTCGTACGGCCATGTTTGTCTAGGAATGCAACTACCTTTTTTCTCAAGCCAAATAAATCTGCAGTTAGAATACTTATAGATGTCACCACAGATAATTTCGCCAGTGAATCGACATATGTATGCTCCGACAGGGGCGCATACAAACAATCTCGCTCTGCAAAAGTAGTCAGGATGAGGACGAAGCGGAGTCAATTCATCACTTTTCTGCCGATATTCAGGACTGCAAAGGACAACTCAGATGTGTGCGCTTACGGTTTTTCGATACTCGGGCAGACGGTGGGAAAGCGAACTTTTTATTCTTACGTACGTTCATCAGAGAAAGCAAATGGATCGTTGAGGATCACTACTAATTAATTTGGTTGGATGGATGTTCCGCCAATCGGCACTCATTGAGGGATATTACAAGGAACAAACGTGCTCCGAGTGGAAGTGTGAGAAACTTCTATTCCATCTTAACCCCACCTTAACAAGTTATTTCAAACAAGTTATTTCAAAATAAGTTCAATTGAACTTTAACCAACTAAATATATTGAATGAAGACTTTTGGATAAGGATATTATTTTAATTAATGGTCAATGTTTCGGTACTAACTGGCGCCTTTTTTTAGCTTGGTGTTTGCCACTATTTGGGAAGCGCGATCAGCGCCGATTACCTTTTGTCAAGCATATATGTATGTATAACGGAAATATTCCAACACAAGTAAATATGTATTTTTGTGGATAAAAACTAGTTTTGGTGAAAACCCTACTTTTATTTATTACTGGGTTTCAGATAGTTTGCAAAATTCATTTACTTGATTCTAAAACTCTGAAGGGTCATTAAGTGACCGCAAAAACAAGATAATGCTCTTCAAGCTAAATAAATATCTTGTACTATCAAAATGCAAGAGCGTTTCTCTTATTCAAACAATTGACGAATATCTACTGAATTTTGTTTTTGCATAAAATAGATATTGAAAATGCGAAACATATTCGCACTTCAAGTGTGTTTAAACACCTAAGATATGCACTCGAGTATCTAAGGCCATTTTGCAATAACCATACGGACGAAGTATAGATGTTTCTATTAGACTGGTCCAAACAACTTATAATGATATTTTTAGTGCATTTTGCTATATTTCAGTAAAAACCCGACCATTCTTTTCTTTATGTAGAGAAAGGGAATTTGGGTTTTAGTCGTCTTTTAGGACAGGCATATGTATCGCGGGTATATTCTAAGCCCCCTTGATCCGTAGGGCTGTACGCACATATGAAGATAGTGCAGCGAATAAAAGCCCAAAGCCTGCGATACTTGGGTCGTGTTAGAAAAATGGGAGGAGACACACACAAACTTCTGGCGCTTTATCTTAGCAATAGTTAAATGAACAAAAAAATTACCATCAAAGACAAGATTTACCATAAATATATGACGAAACGAAATAAGTACACAGTTAAGCGGTAAAATTTTGGAAAAGCTTCACTGTAATGTTCATCATACGCGCTGTCATACCAACTTGGTCTTTAGAGTGCACCTCTTTTGCATGTTGATTTTATTGAGCTACAAAGCAAAAAATGTTCATCAACAGAAATATGTGTTTTTGTGTGTGTGTGTATAAAAAATTCTCAACCGATCTTGAGGAAATCTTTACCTTAGGTTCACGTCACCGCTTGACATATTAAAGGTATAAATTTGTTTGTAAAAGTGAGGGGAATAGGGGTGTTGCTCCAGGCAATAACAATTTCAAGGGAGATAACAGGAATAGTAAAAGGATATTAACAAAACGGAAAACGGGAAAAAGGGAAGGAGAGGAAGGAAAGAAATGACAGTTTGCAAATGTTGGCAAGCAAATTTTCGGCCGGTGCAAAATCTAGCAATTATGGCAGTTTAATATAAAAATAAAAAAAAAAAATACCCAACGTAGCACGCCTACCTGTTTTTGCAAAGGATCAAAAGCTGCAATTTTGTACTCTCTTATGGCCTCATTTAAATTTCAGCTCAAGGTGAAGGGATGATAATTTGAGGTATTTAAGCCCAACTCTTCCTCTTTTTCAGCGTTTTGCCCGCTTTGCCTTGACTCGCTTTTCCGATGGATTCAGTGATGTTACACTCAAACTTCCTTACAGGGCATTTTTCTGTTTCCCTAGAAAGAGATTTAAGAGCTTTTCTTATTTGTTAAATTAAATTATTCGCGGCATTTCTTTCCTATAGGCAACTTTATGTTTTACGATATTCCTTTCCTTATCCCTATTTTTATTCCTATTTAAATCCCTTTCAGTATTTCTATTCCCATTACTATTCCTATACCTATTCCTATTGCTATTACTATTCCTATTCGTATTCCTGTTCCTATTCCTATTCCTATTCATATTCCTATCCCTACTCCTATTCCTATCCATATTCCCTTACCTATTACTATTCCTCTTCCTATTCCTATTCCTTTTCCAATTATCAACATCACCTACCCGTGGCGAATCCTGTTTCATTAACCGACGAGGCTCTGGCGGCCCCGAACTTCTGATGGATCTAGGGGAGTGGAGGGCGGAATGACCTAGAAGGTTTCATGTGGTCATAGCAAATCTGCATCCGTCAAAGAGCCATCAACATCGACAACACTCCCCCTCGGGGAGTGTCTTTATCGCTACAACACCAACAACAACAACAATAACAACAACATTGTCGGCTTGGTGTGCAAACCTGCCTTTTTCTCAAATTCCTGGAACAGTCTAATGTATATAGGTATAAATATGCAACTGCGAAACAATAATACACTCCAAGTCAATTGTAGAGTTGTTGCGTTAATGTTGAGGTACTTAATGTGGGCTGCTACTTGCATTTAGCACTTGGAAAATCAAATACGCAGCTAAAGATAATAAACACATGGAGGTAGGTATGAAAGTAGATGGACATCACATAGTTGATGACTTTGTGAAAATCTCATTAAATTAATGCATATGCACAATTCTGTTAGAAAATTTTAAATTAAAATACCTATGAACCGTTATATATAGAGTTCGGGAGAATGATGGTCATTTATATTGTCGGCAGTTTACACTTATGTAAATTGCAAAGACAAATGCGCAATTGCTAATGCTTATTGGTATGTAGGTGTGCAAGCTTTTAACCGTATGATTTTAAATAAAAGAATATCACTCTCTTTTGAGAGAAGGCTGCTAACTTCAATTTGATTTTCTTTGAATAAAAGATTTCATTTAATAAGAAAATATTTGTTCAGACGTTATCGAAATCACGAGTTTGTAACTAAACCGCATTGGAAAATCTAAATTGTTATTCCCCTCCACTGTCTTTCTCAACCGGTGACTTGACTGAGATGTCCTTCATTTAATCAACTTCTTGTATAGCCTATTAAACACAAACATAACACATAACATTGAAGACCAATTTCTTAAGTCTAACTACATTCAAGTCATCGCCAATTTCCTTTCGTTTGACACTATAGAATACAAGAATCCAAGCAAAATGCAATGACAAATAGTTTTCATTCTTCGAATTCTAATTGAATTCCAACTTCGATTGTTTAGAATTTGTTTAAATCCTTAAGTAGATTTTGGTTTTTCAAGTGTGGCTTTTTGCATGCCTGACTGTGGTTTGTCACTTATGCTAAGAGTGCATTGTTCATTTCTTGTCTGCATTTTCAATTAGTTGAAATTCCGAAGCTAAACAATTAGAGGATAGTTTGATTGGAAAATGGCTTGTGACTGGCGTTCTTAGTTAGTAGTTAAATCTGGCAAATTTTTTTGAAATTTTCATTCACTCAATCTTAGCTGGTAGTTCAACCAGCGGTGAGTTGCATTGTTATAACAGAGGTCAAGGTATCTCAGGCCCATAAATTTTATTTAAGGTCACTTGTATGCGCTGATAAGATGTATATTTCTGCTCCAAAACATCACAAGATAGGTTAAGTTAGGGTATGAAGGCGTAAAAATTTCCTATCGTCCTTCTCACATAGTGAGTGCCGGGTGACGGCATATTCGTCCAACCATATTACTTCCAAGTGGCTCTCACAGCTCACCTAGAAGTCTTTATCATCTTGTTTGGAGTCCTGGGCAGAAAGTGATGTATCGACTCCTTATCCTGACAGCTTCTAGCGGAAAGGAGCTTGAGACCAACACCGTAACCATTATCTCATATTCCTCGTTTTTTCTAAGGAGATTACTACGTACGTAGTTCTCTGCCTCGATAATGTTCGTTTCGAAACGTTTCATGGCCATCTCATCATAATTCATTCATTCAAATGCATTTCCTTCAATATCGCTGTACCCTGGGAGCCAGAAAAGGGAGACATTTAGATGCCTTTTGGACGCCACCGATGCTCGAAACCTAGCACGTTAACTGACTTTATGTTTAATTCCAATTTCTTTATCATTACCTGGCTGTCGGCAAAGGTCCGTGCATTCCAGTTTGGGACAGTACTATCCTTGAGCAGTCTGGCTGGTCTCTCTATGATATAGATCTCAACCTGGAAGAGGCCCTTTCTTGGTATTATATTAAGTAGCAATCTATTTTTTTCGTTGAAGAACGCCCCTAAAACACCTTCAGATGTGAGATAAAATTGAATAGAATTTTTGCGAAATAGCGTCCCATTGAAACAAGTTGTAGTATTTAACGTTTTTGAAGTGAATTCCAGAATACGGCGTTATTCAATGTGCTGATCAGACAGAGCGCTTTTGAAAAAAAAAAAATTTTCGTTCTTCAAGCAAATGCTAATACTAGGAATTTTTGAAATTTTTCAAGATTTCGCTAAGACAAAGCGTTTTTGAAGATACAGCCAATATAGGATGATACTCCACAACAATCGTTTCAGACACAGACTTTTTAATAAAAGCTTCACTCCCGTTGGACCCTAGGCTGATCACTCAATTGTCCCTCCCTTCTAAACAGAGCACCATGTTAGAAATACATATTTAGATATGAGTGCCCTCCTTTTTATTCCTCTTCTTACTTAATGTGCAAGATTTTAAACATTTCTTCAACACGAAACAGACTTGGGATAAGAAGCTCATATTCCAAAAATTTAATAACAAAATAACGAAAGTTTGACAAATCAAAACCTTTCTGCGGAGCTTTTCTATTTGGATGTTTGTTCCGTATCAGGAGAGAAGACACTGCAAGCAGAAGAACTGTATACCTTGCAAACGTTCTCAGGCCCATTTTTAAATAAGTTGTGTTGTTCGTAATCACACACAAAAATTTGTGTTTGTCAGTTTGATCTCACAGAGCTTACATTTGAGGGAAATGCTTTTTGACATCTGTTTTGCACTTCGTTTTGAAAATTTGTACGTTTTAATAACATTTTTCTGCTTGATTCTTGTGACTTGCATATGTATGGTGTTCGCTATTTTGGCAACATGTCTTGTTGAAATTGGTCAGTTTTTTCCTTATTTGGGATAGTACACTTTTCTACAACTGGGCTTCTGCTGAGCCATTTGGGCTACCACTTCTTGACTTGTCCTTCACTACTTCACTAATCCACCTTCCTTGAAGCGCAAAACCGACCTTTGGATATTAACATAGGATCACCCTGTGAGCTTTGCCTGCTTTTTGTAAGTAGCATTGGGATTTTTCGTTCAAATGTACAAAATTTTTTTACGTAGCTATTGGTTCGTATTCAGTTTTGCCTTTGTTGAAAGATTGGCTTTAGAAACTAATCATGATTCAATCAAAAGAGGTTTGCTCGTCTGACAAATTTTTTGACAATTACAGCCATTTTGCTCCCAAATCGAACTGAAATCCATTGAATGTGTTGTTTATTTGCGATTTTTCGTAAAATATTAGTAGTAGTAAACCTAAAACCATAACCCATTCAAAATTCATCGTTCAACGTCAAAAACTCGACTAGTAAATCGATTCATATAAAAATGTCATTAGTAAATAATGGAGATGCCGGAACGAGATGTACTCATTGAGCATGTTAACCTATTCATTTCGTATGTTCGCAACCTTCTTCTCTATTTAAGGATTTGGGGAATCGATTTATATTTGGAATATATTCGGACATCGTGAGGTAGTATAAAATGAATGTGTTCCAAAAATTCTGAGTTAACGGTTTATCTAGAAAACTTCCGGAATCCGCGTTATCAAGGCCATGCAGACAGTCTCGAATGAATACAAAAACAATTTTTACTGTTTGCCTTAAGAAATTTTCAATGGGACTCTATATAATCTTCCACCTTATACTAATCGATTAAAGCTTATAAATTTTCCAACTCTTGCTAGTCAAAGAGAAATGCTTGGTGTAATATTTATGACAAAACTTTTAAATGGATCAATTTCAAGCCGATTCCTTCTGAACGAAGTGAACTTTTGTGTTCCCTCTCGGACTTCGGGATACTTCAAACCTCTTTTTCTGGAAGAATGTAGAAAGGATTTCGAGCTAAATGAACCTTTCCGGTGTTTATGCCAAGATTATAACTCTCACTCAAACACATTTGATAGCTCGGACTCCGTTTTTTCTATAAAAAAAAACTATTCTCACCTCTTTTAATATTAATGTATAATAAGCTTTCTTCTGTTCTTTTTAAGTATTACGCTTGGCCGATGATATCTCTTCTGTAGCTGAGCAGTTTCAGATCCCGACGCTTTTTTTTTGTCATTCATTGCGGCTGCTGAGTAGAGTATCACCCCATGTCGGCTGCGTGTTCAAAATATTTTCGAAATTTCCCATTTCAAGATTTGTTACAAAAACGCCCTATATTTTAGTTTGAATAGCGCCTTATCTCAGATTGCTTTTCATTAACTCCCTCTTTTATGTCAAAATGCATTGGACATGGAGTATCACCCCATGTCGGCTGCGTGTTCAAAATATTTTTCAAAATTTCCCATTTCAGGATTTGTTACAAAAACGCCCTATATTAGAATTAGTTTGAAGAGCGCCTTATCTCATATTGCTTTCCATTAACTCCCTCTTTTATGTCAAAATGTATTGAACTTATGCTCATATAGTGGGTTTTTGCAACAAATTTTGAGATAGTGTATTTTTGGATAAAATTCTAACGTACGGATTCTTCAAAAAAATTCTGAAGAATGACCAAACCAACATAATTCTTTATCAATTCACGAAATATTTAGTAGGAAATGAATTATTTCTCCTAAAACCTGTTGGCATTTACAAATTTATTATCACTACTAATATACTACTAAAGGTAGTTTTCTACTACAATTTTCGCAGAAGGGGATTGAATTATTCCCCGTTTTCCTTAATTCGTAAAAGCAACTCGTACAGATTTTTTAACTTGGGAATGTCAAAGCTCTGTCATCAATGGAGAACCAACTTCTAGTAATTGAATCATGGTAGCTAATATGTTTTTAAAAATGACATAAAACGGCAATTCGAAAATAATTTTTTCGAAGCATACTGTGTCATTATTAAAAACGTTTAGGGAGTTATTACATTGCGGAGGTTTCTGCACCGGTCCTTACACTCCCATAATTGAAGAAATTTCGCTCAGATTCATGACAGTGGCGGCGAAGAAAAGAGAACGGACGTAAAGACATAAATACTCATTCAGAGATATTCTCTAATGGCTCATTGATTTGCCTTTAAAATAAGTGACTGAGACATACTTTGCAATTATAGGAATTATTAAAAATTTAAACAGGCATTCGTGTGTCCATGTCATCGACTGCTTCAAATTTTCAAAAAAAAACCTAAGCTTTTACCTTACTTTGGAGTGCTTTTTTGAAGTTTGTTTTTCATTGAAAATTAATAACATCCTTTATACAAGGAACAAATTACTTATTAACCTTTGCGGAAGTATAAACGGGAAACACTTCCGCATTGCCGTTATTTGGTAAATTAAAAAGAAAAAAAAAAAAAACTACGAAAAATGTGTTGTAAATTTTCTTACTGATATAGCTCATTTTCTTTTTTACTTGTTGGCTATGTTGAAATAAACTTTTAAAAACTTTCAAACATTAACGATGCATACACACACACACACGCTATAATCACATTAAGAGTAAACGATATGTAAATTTCTAAAAGTGCACACGCATCAGGGATGCACCTTAACGTTAAGCTAATCGTTTATCAAAAAATGTCCACCGTTTCCGTTGAAACACTTCGAAATATTATCGATAAAGAAATTATCAAGATAAATTGTATCTCGTTTTTAACCGACACGAAAAGCTTTCGTTAACGTTAAAAACGTTAACGAAAACGTGATACTTTATGTTTGAATTGTGCTGGCAATGCTATAGCCATGGTGAAGCCGTAAGGTGGCAACAACGAGCGCACATACACACACAAACTCTATGTAATTTGTTTGTGTAATTCGTTGGTGGTAATGTCAAAAATACTCTGAGAAATGTTCGTACTGTCAAAATTCATGAGAAAAGTTGCAATCAGCTTGGATAATGCTTTCACCTTTAATGACTCCGCCATCAATCAGCTTTGCCAGCATAGTTTGAAATTAATAATCAACATAAACGATTTGATTTCGTTTTGATATGGCAGAAAACGAAACGAAATCATTTCGTTAATTTGACGATCTTAACGTTAATAAACGAAACGAAATGACTTCGTTTCGTTTATTAACGTTGATTATCGTAACGAAATGATATCGTTTCGTTGGTTAAGCATGCCTGACACGCATGTAGTTAGCAGGGTTGCCACTTCGGATCATTTGCACAAAAGACAGCACGTTTTGTGTATAGTTGTGTAAGAAATTCGTTTTTTTGGTGTTTCTCTGTGGTCGGTGCAAGGGTTTAAGCGCTAGGAGAAAGGCTCACTAATTCCTCAGTTCAATTTCATCGTATTTTGATTAACCTCGATGAGATTGATCGGATTTGAATAATCGATTGAATAATTTCTGATTCATTAATTAATTGAAATTTGATAAATCAGCGTATTGGGCTATTTTCTGAATCGTACATCGCATTTGCACTGGGTTGCAAAGTACATGTTATTGTAGTTGTTCTTGTAGCGATAAGGACACTCCCCGAAGGCCTTGGTCGATCGAAGTTGATGGTCCTTTGCCGGATGCAGATCCGGTACGTGCCGGTACCAAGCCCGGCCATCTCGGAAACGATTTGTTTCCTAGGCCATCCCGCCCTCCCACCTCCCAGATTCATGAGGAGTTCGAGGTGGGCAAAACCTCAGCTGTTAATTGAACAGAATTCGCCACGGATAAGTGAGGTTGACAATTGGGTTTGGAGAAGCTATATATTGCGCTGGCACCCTGAAAGGGTTGCGCCACACAACCACTTGAATCTATTTTGTATTTTAGTTCCCTCTTACGACAGGCATACCTACCGCGGGTACATCCTAACCCCCTAACCCGCTGAGGGCTTGCACATTACATAACATTCGCTTAAGCTGCAGTCAAGAAGGTCAAACTTCAACAACTCTTCGCAACATTTGGATTAAAATTTTTAAATATAATTCACAATTATATATTGAAAGAGACATTATTTTAATCATTGTTTAAGATTTATTTTGGCAATTTTTCATAACGAGTATAGTACGGAAAGCGCAACGAGTATGGTAACAGTGATATTTGTATATACACAGAAACATATGAAGAGGAGGAGAGCTAGTAGTATGTTAAAAATAAGCTTTATCTATTAAAGTGATATCCCTGTAGGAAAATCAACTATTAATAGACCATTGCACACCTTACTTCAATCATAAACAAATAAAATAATAAAAAAAAATAAATTTAGTTAAACGGTTTTATTGAAAACAATACTTACATGAAGTAACAATAATACTAAAAGCTAGAAAATAATTATGTAGGTCCTAGGTACTAGTCATCACACTCCTCACTAACCTACGGCGTTGATCATACAATTAAAAAAAAATTGGGCGCGTGAAATATAGCCTCTTTGCGATTAGCTGTTCCATAACGCCATCAGCCAGCAACATTGATGACCTCTTCTTCGAAAAATACAGTTATGTCCTCGATCTTTCCCATTATTTGGCCACACTTGGCTTTCACCGAATAACTAACGACCGTTTTCTTATATCTCTATACACCTTTGTTATCCCCGAAAAGTGAAATATTGCGAGAGGAATACTCCTACTAAAACCAGTAGGGAAACCAGTGAACCAAGGAGACTCATATCGTCCAATATCTATCTTGGCGCCAGTAGCCAAGTCACCTGATGCCGTTCTCTTCCCTTATTTCCCCGCAAACTGGGGCTGCCAACCACCAGCATGGCTATCGAAATGTATATACTTAGCATTGCCACAGCGCTAAGTGCCAGTAATAAGCAAATAAGTTGCCAACATAAAACAGTACTCCTAGCGCTATATCTGTCAAAATATTTGACATTGTAAATCATGGCACTGCAAGCAATGAATACTCCTACCCTCCGACCTAGTTTTGAGTGGTTGGCCTTAGTGGTGTACCTCAGGGTGATATGCGATTTTTTCTAACTTTTACATACCGGAGCCCTCTTCCCTATCAGAAGGAGTTAATATTGTTTTCTGTGGCAATTGCTGCGCTATAATATCAACAGTTACTGCCTCTTCTATAGATGTTTTATGCTTTGATATAAACAATTAGCTCCCGTGACTTTGAAGTTCGTTCATTTCTCGCTTAATTCGTATTATCGACGAATAAGTCCTCGATGACTTTGTGGACAAATCAAACGTCGGCACAACTGGATTCACGCTGATAAAATTATTACATTAAATGTACGATTGGTGTGTTCGACAATGAATTGCATTTCCGGGAATATGCCGGCGCAATTGCACCTAAGGTTAAGAGCCATAAACAAATCCTCTGGTCTCTCAACGGAATCACTTGGGGTAAAGAAAATAAACGCTGATAGCCACGTATAAAGTATTGCCTCATGTGTTTATAGTCTCTGGTACGTTAGTCGTACTTAAATGAAACCAATTGGAGGAAGCTACAGGCGTGTCAAAATAACGCACTAAGATGCTCGAAAATCAATTACACTAATACACGGAAATATTCCCCGCAAAGGATAATTTCCCAGGCATCTTAAAAAAGTATTAATTGATGCGGTTCCGCGACCCAGGAATATAAGGAGTAATATCTGTACGCACTATGAAGAAATCCGGTGCACAAAAATGTTGCCGGTTTGACTAAACGAGCGTATATAATGAGTAAGTCTCTTGCGAACACGATCAGTAAAGTCCTTTGCCAATTTATAACCAAAAATTTTTTCCTTTTCTTGTGCTGCATGAAGCGTGTCCTAGATGACACCAGTCATATTTTCAATTGTAATGTAGAACATCCAATGTCCTTATTTTTGGCCTGAATAAAGAATATTCAACTACCAAGTCCATGTCTTCATACTACTAACTGTCAATTATCGGAGCCGCTACAATTTCTTCAACAAACTAAGCGTTATACTTATAGAGGGGTGCTTAGTTGTCGGGTCATACAAGGCCTCCAGAAAACGCTTCTGAGTTGTGTATGGCTACGAAAGAAATGGAAGGTATGACACCAGATATTTATCTTCAAAATGGGTTGAACTAGTTTAGATTTAAATTGCCTGCGGTTCAGGAGAAAGTAATCCGTTTATAGCAGGAAAAATTATCTGCAAGCGAGAGCTTCGTGTTTCTTCTCATTAAAACCTACCATCCAAGGTAGGGTCTTATCTTTGTATACAACACTTGCACGGCAATCGGTGAGTCCCAACTTGACAAGAATTTCACATGATGAACACCAGTTAAGGCTGTATGCCGTTAGATAATATCCATGAAACTTAAAGCGGCGAAGGGCTAGCAGAGAACCGAGACTTAACAACTTGGTTAGGCTCTATAATCTAATGGAATCACTTGCAGACCCTTAACGATATGCTACAAGGTTACTTCAGCTAAGTTTAACTATAGTCCCGGCCAAATTGGGGCTGCTGTTTTTATTAGGCACAAAAAACCCCCAATGAAACACTCCTATTTATATTTAAAGAACAAAAACTTTATTAAGCCTTATTCCACCAAACTTGCCAGCCTTAAGGTCATATTAGATGTGATAGCAGGTAGATGAACCATCCAAAAAAATTGGGATGGCAACCTTAACGATTGAATCCTGGTAGCACTTGTGATTTCTTCACGAGATTCAGATAAATGTGGTGATAGGTCCTACCTCAGAAAAAAGTAGCCGAGGGCAAATTCAAATTCTTTACGTAAACAAATCACAACAAAACTGTGAGAGTAGACGATCGTGAGAGTCGCTTAACAAGTCACCTTAGTCGTAATATTTGGGACTATAAAGGTGAACACATGAGGAACAGATGGGTATTTGGCATTATGACCACTGCGAAGATATCACTGGAATGATATTAAACTTTTTAAACTATCCGTCCTTGAATATCAGGGGAGGTAATATAAAATTGAGTTTTCAGTTATAATTGACTTCCTCAGCAAGTTTGGCCAGTTGAAGGATACATCCGTTTCAGCTTCAGTAGATCAAGACAAGTTCAATAGCATAACTTGAGCAACATGACTTGCAGTAACAGACACTCTACATACATACGTCGATACTACATTATTGTTTATTTTTATTCTATTTAGTTGGCCCAAGTGCGATCTACTTCAGACGAGTTGGATTTCAGACAGCTGTAGGCAGGTACTTTTTGAGACTAGTACTGTGATTGCAGGGATACACATGTGAACTCACATGTATTTACTCATATATTTTTCTTGCCAGCAATGCGATTACACAAGCTACTTTTGCTTTACCCTAGGACCCCTCGTCACTTACCATGCAATGCCTTAACCAATAAAAGCACTCACATATGCAAATGAGTTCAAGGAAACGACAGAAAACTTGGCAAAAACTTAGCATGCCTTGTTGGCTGTTTGGTTGATTTTGTTTTGTTTTGGTTGGTTGCTTGGTTGGCAGTTGAAAGTGTTTTAATTCTCTCTCTTTATGCAATTTTTTTTATTTTCCCATTTTACTCCTTTGCTAAAAGCTATAAAAAGCGTAGTGAATGTAGTAAATTTAAGTTGCACGTCGTAATAAACTTGTGTGAAACTTCCGAAATTCAAATCAACGTATGGACAATGAAAATTTTGTAATTACTTGGGGTGTGTGAAGCATTTTGAAGCAAAGGGGTGGGTGATGAAGTGAGTTAGAAGAAGTATATGCCAAGAAGATTCATGTTCAACTTAAAACGGAAGCTGTGGCGCTAGTCAACACATGTATTTTTATATTCTTTTTGTTTTCTTTTTACCATAGCTTCACAGCAGCCTGAGTGTCACGTACGTACGTTCACCAGGGCGTATGAGTAATGCAAGTTGTTTACGCGTTGTGCCAACACTTGAGAGATCTATAAGACGTGTGTAGCATTTTTTACGTAGAATAAGTTTTTCTAGTAAAATGTTATGACATGCTAAGATATTTTTATATACAAATCTAGAGCTCACGGTATTAGGGCATTCAGGATGTAAGTGTAAGCGTTGTCCTTAGATGTGCTACGCTATATGGGGGAATATAGAATGTAAGTGTAGTGTGTAGTTTAGGCGTAGTCTGTAGTGTAGGCATATTATGTAGTGAAGGCGCAGTGTGATGTATTGGGGAATACAGAATGTAAGCGTAAGTGTTGTCAGTATACTGTAGCGCAATGTGGGAACAATGTACATTGTAGAGTTGGTATGAGCGAAATCAGACTGGAAATTAATTAATTTAAAAACAAACAGTTGATATTGTGGCGAATATTAGCATCACTATGATATGCATATAGTATATAATATAGTAAATAACCACAACAACAAAAACATTTAAGCAAGCCACACTTGTGTACATGAATGATCATTTACACACATACATAGAAGGCGACGAAGAACATTTCACACACATACTCAGCAGCTTAAAGCAAAGATATTATCTCACATACACATATGTAGTCATCAGCTAAGATTTGTTACTCACACATGCACTCGCATATAACTAAAAAACCGAGCAGGAGATACAACAGTTTTATAAAGTGAAACGTCTAAACCTTTGGAGAAATATGCTGACGAGGCAGAAGAGACTATAAAAGCAGCGCAAGCTGAGGAATGACGAATCAATTTGATTTAAGCACGCTATTAGCGAAGTATAATTTTGATTGTGAAGTAATACTCCCAAAGTAGTCTAAATAAAGGCCATTTTGCAATGACGAATATTGGAGTTATTTATTCGACAGTTCAGCGATTTGAACGTTAGCAGAAGGTGTATAATAATCAGGATTTCCCTAAATTCGTTACAATATATAAGAATAAAGGTGTAAGTGGATCGACAAAGCAAAAGAAGTGAATGCAAAGAAAATGAAACCGAAAAGGTGGCAGAAAACTAGCAATACAGTAAAATGTCGATAACAATGTGAATGATATTAACGATGCTAGGCAAGGGAAGACATGTAAAAGAAAGCAAAAATATGAGGGAAAAAATTTACTATTTAAAAACTTTCAATATTCTTCGTAAAGTTCGCATGACGTATTTTACTTTTAAGCTTAGCGGCCATATCGCCTATTCAAACCGCGGACCAAGCTGAACTGTATTTTTTTTTTTTTTGAAACTGTGTACATGCGTTTGCATGTGAACTTACTTTATTTTTGCTAAGTGTGTCAACTTTTTGCTCCTGTTATATTTTTTTTATTTTTAAACAACAACTCAGACCATGGCGGAAGTAGCTGCTCGTAAAAGTATGTAAAAGTTTTAAGTAATCACGTCGTTATGTGCCACTAACAATTTCATAGCAATTCTTCTTGTGCCAACAGAGTGGGTTTTGTATATGTGAAGTTTCCTTTTCTCACTCCACTTGTTGTTTAAAAATTTTAAAAATAAATAAACAATCTTGAAAATAAGTTCATTAACAAGTATCTCACAATAGCTAAATTACTCATCTTCAATTAGATGAAGCCCATTTAATTCACTTAAAATAATATGAGGTGTGAATGTGGAAATTGTTTTTTTCAAGAATATTTGAGCTATGGATGATTCCGAAAAAGGGCTATAAAGCTAGATATTGTGCAAATAGGCTAGGTTCGTAGAGTAGTAGTCAACCCGGCAGAGAAAGATCATTTGAACAACAATAAGGTCCGTTGTGAGCCAAAAGATAAGCGTGGTATAAGCTTCAGATCCTTACCTACGTTCGCAGCAGTGATCTAGTATCGAATAATGCCCATAACGACACTGAATAAGTCCTTCGGGGGTCATAGTGAGATGATACCAAAAATCTTTCGCCTAGTTCTGACAAAAGCTAAATATTCTGTCTCGATTCACCACCTTCATTCTGCATGTAGCAGTAGCATATTAAGATGTACCGCATGTATTCCCATTGGACAATGATCAGTCAGAACGCAAACAACCATTGATGGAAATGCCTTGGGGACGTTCGGCAGACCACCTGTTATCCATTTCCACCAGAAAGATCCCACGATCGTGAAAGCGGTAGTGTCTGTCATGCATTTCATTAGCTGCCTTAAGGTCATCTACAGACGAGCAGACCATGGTTAGAATAATCTGTATTCAGAATACCCAGTCTTGTCCTTTCACATAAATTCTTCTTTAATTAGGAACCCAGATTCTTATTCCCTAAAATAGTGCGACGAAACCGCAAGTGAGGTCGACCACGAGACATTTTCATACTCCCCCCAATCGCTCCACCTACCACACCGAAGATCCTGGGCTCACGCCCCGGGAAAACCAACATCAAAATTTTAGAAACAAGTTTTTCAATTAGAAGAAAATTTTTCTAAGCGGGGTTGCGGGGTATCAATGAACCTCGCGGCTGTCTGACATGAATGGATTGATGTATGTACATACGTATGTGAATAGAAGTGTGAAAGTTCATGTTTATCTTGCAGCAATTTACCGCTAACTTGTTCGTGCGTGATGATGCGATATTTACAATCTTCTGCGCAGTCGTAAAAAGTTCTTGAATTGTCAGGTTGGTTTGTTTTTTTCAAAGAATAAAGTAAGGGTGAGATCTATACTATTTTGTGAATTAGTAAGAAATGTTTTTAGTGCGGTTATGTTTTATTTATATTTCAGTATGAATAGAGAAGAAATTGAAGCCCTTCTAGAGAACTCCGATTTGGATGATGAAGCGCCAAACGATACCGAAAGTGATGACGAAGAAGACCAGATATCAGAAGTCGAATCCCTTTACGATCTCAATTTATCTGATGAAACAGATGAAGAGGACAATTCTGCCCGAGAGCATGACGTTTCCGGAGCTTTTCCGTCGAAGGATGGAAAATATATGTGGTATAACTAATCAGTTGCAAGCGGAGCTGGCAGGCGGGCTGCAGAAAATGTTATTACCACCGTGCCAGGTCCTACACGGTATGCCATTACTCGGACCGATGGTATAAAATCTTCATTTATGTTATTTATGCCGCCCGATATGGTGAAAATAGTCATTGAGATGACTAATATAGAAGGTAAGTCTCTTGCAATTGAAAGATATAATTATATAGAAGTATGTACCTGCAATTAAAGTAATACCTGGGGATTTGTTTCAGGCCAATCAGTGTTTGGAAATAATTGGGTCGAAAGAGATAGTATTAGTTTGGAAGCATATTTTGGCCTTTTGCTTTTAGCAGGTGTATTTCGATTACATGGAGAAGCAATCGAAGGTTTGTAGGATGATTGTAAGGGCCGTCCGATTTTCAAATCGACAATGACTTTACGCAGATTTCAGAATATCACCAGAGTTCTGAGGTTCGACAAGAAATCTGACCGGAATGAGAGGCGAGCTCGAGGTAAACTGGCACCAATCTGGGATGTTTGGAATCGCTGGGAATGTAGCATACAAAAGATGTATAACCCTGGAGAGTTCGCCACACTCGATAAACAATTGGTTACATTTTGCGGATGTTGTCCTTTAAACAATATATCCCATCGAAGCCTGGCAAATACGGAATTAAAATTTGGGCCTTGTGCGATAGCCAAACGAGTTTTGCATGGTCGCTGCAGGTTTATACAGGTAAAGATCGAAATTGTAGGCCTGAGAAAGACCAGGGGCGTCGTGTTGTACTCGATCTGGTGAAGGATATACAAGGTCGTACTATCACGTGCGATAATTTTTTTACATCCCACGAGTTGAGGATAGAGCTTTTGAAACGCAGAATGACCCTAGCTGGTACGGTTCGAAGGAATAAAACGTTTTTGCCTGTGGAAATTACAAAGTTAAAAAATAAACCGGAAAATTATTCATATTTCTTTTTTGATAACAAGAACAAAACCACATTAGTTGGATATGTGCCTAAAAAGAATCGAGCTGTATATCTACTCAGTACTCTTCACAATAATGTTGTAATCAATCTCAACACTGAAAAGCCTGAAATTATAGACTTTTACAATAAAACCAAATCCGGGGGTTGACATACTAGACCAAGTTATCAGGACATACACCTACAAGAGAAGGACAAATCGGTGGCCACAGTCCTTGTTTTACAATATGCTGGATATAAGTGCATACAAGACTTTTGTAATTTTTAGAGAAATAAACCCTGAACGGAACAAGAATAAAAAATTTAAACGCCGTCTGTTCCTAGAAGAGCTCGGAAACGAACTTACTTTTCAGGAAATATCGCGAAGATCTATACTTCCTCGAAACAGTGCAGCCAAAATGGTCGTAATAAACATTCAAAAAACAGCAGCAACCACTGAAAAGACTCCGAAACCTACAAATCTAAAACGTGGTCGTTGCTTTATTTGTCCAAGTCGATCAAATAGTACGAAATATAGCAGTAACTGCGGAAGCTGCTAAAAATAAAAAAATGTATGACTCATTCTGAAGCATCTATCTTATGTAATAGTTGCTTAAAATCACCCTAAGAATATCTTTCTGTACTTACTTAACTCAATTTTATTATTTATTGAATAAAAAAATACTTTAAAGCTTGAAATAAAATCAAAATCTATTCATTCCTCGGTTGGGAAAAATTGACCCACTTATGTCACGTACGTTAATTTTTTTGAATACAGGATAAGTGTTAAAAGGAGTATCAGGAGTCCAGCGCTTGACACATCGTTCCAGCATTCCGAAATATTTGGAAAAAAAAGGAAAGTATTTTGTGCTGCCTTCTTCCAGCAAGCATTTTCTATTGCTAAAAAAGTATCGGGCATAGAGCAATAATTTTTAAGCTAATATACTCTGCACGGAGGCTGAGTAGGGGATCTTCCTATTTTAGTCGGCGGTTAATTCTAAAAGATGGTATCTCAAAAGTGTTCAGTAGACTGGGTCGAAAAAAAAAGTTGCTAACGTCCGCCCCTAAATTTGAAGGTTATGTTGAGAGGGTTTATTTTGGCCTTGAGAAGCCTCACATTTCCGTTTAATGTCCTTCTAAGCTACGAAGTCGATTTCACATGATTAGGTCAGCTAACAAAATTTTACCCCCCCCCCCCCCCCCCCCCCCCCTATTTTATGTTTTTTCCTTACCAAACAAAAGTACTTGAAAATTCAAGAAAATGTTGCTTTGAAACCATATTACTAAAATAATAAACAAAGAAGTTATAGCACTTTCAATATTTATTGCAAATATTATTTTACCTGATTCTTATTATACTTAGACCTGAAATTCATGATATTTTTGGAGGAAAAATTGCAGGGTTTGCATTGAAAAGTTAATAAAGATAAGCCAAATATCAGGAATAGGGGAAGTCAAAGTAAATAAGTGAGTCAAACCTGTTGTTTCGTATTTATAATAATAACACTATGCGACAAAATCAACTTTTTTTCTGGGTATTGGAAAAACCCACTTCTTTGTAGAGATTGAGGCTTAAGTAAACAAAGTACTATCTCCGTGTTTTGAACCGAAATTTTATTTTTTTGTTAACGCGTTCAGCAAATTGAAAAAGTAAAGGTGAAAAGTCAGAAGTCAGAAGTCATATTCATAAATCAGAGTCTGACTTTTCACCTCGTATAACAGTTGTTATACTAAATTTCTCAAAAAAAGAATCCAGCCCTTCTAATAAGGGAAGAGGGCGGACCACGCCCACATTTTTACTTGTTCAATTTGCTG
The DNA here is from genome assembly GCF_040869045.1 of Eurosta solidaginis. Taxonomy (NCBI): domain Eukaryota; kingdom Metazoa; phylum Arthropoda; class Insecta; order Diptera; family Tephritidae; genus Eurosta; species Eurosta solidaginis. Next base: position 49,793,151 of record NC_090323.1, read on the forward strand.
AACGTGTTAACAAAAAAATAAAACAAAATTTCGAAATTTAGAATTTCTAACTTCAAATTTCGTAAGCCGATATCTATTTTTTGGAGGTTAACTTCGAAAAACGGAGATAGTACTTTGTTCACTAAAGCCTCAACCTCTACAAAAAAGTGGGTTTTGTCCAATACCAAAATAAAAGCTGATTTTGTCGCATAGTGTTATTATTATAAATACGAAACAACAGGTTCGACTCACTTATTTACTTTGACTTCCCCTATTCCTGATATTTGGCATATCTTTATTAACTTTTCAATGCAAACCCTGCAATTTTTCCTCGAAAAATATCATGACTTTCAGGTCTAAGTATAATAAGAATCAGGTAAAATAACAGTTGCAATAAATATTGAAAGTGATATAACTTCTTTGTTTATTATTTTAGTAATATGGTTTCAAAGCAACATTTTCTTGAATTTTCAAGTACTTTCCTTTGGTAAGGAAAACAACATACATTAGGGGGGGGGGGGGGGTAAAATTTTGTTAGCTGACCTAATCATGTGAAATCGACTTCATAGCTTACAAGAACATTAAACGGAAATATGAAGCTTCTCAAGGCCAAAATAATGACATATCAATCTTAAAAATCGGACGTGAAATAACCAAGTTACAACGAAAAAACCTTTTTGGCTGTATTTCGAAGGATCAAAAAAAATTAAAAAAAGGTTTTCCGAAACCCTCTCAACATAATCTTCAAATTTAGGGGCGGACATTAGCAACTTTTTTTTTTTTTTTGTATGGGGACCAACCCAGTCTAGTGTTCAGTCGCAGTATAAATACTCAAGAAACTAATTGAGGCAGATCAAAGAACGAAAATGGCAGAAAAACAAATCGATGAGATATGAAGAATAAGGTGAAAATACAAAGAAAAAAAAAGTAATGAAGATGACAAAGAAGAAGGAAAGAAAGAAGAAGGGCAGCATAATTGCAACGTCGATAGTAACGTCGATGATATTAACGATGCTTGTGGTTATCGCAACGCTTGCGAAATCAAGGAAAGGCGAGGAAAATACAAAAGGAATGGAAAGGAAACGAAGGAGAGGAGAAAACGATTCCGGACACCGTGTTATCAGTTTGTTTTTATCGATGAGTTATCGGTGCGTTATCGAGGAGGTACATATGATTTATCGATTTGTTATCGAAAAGTTATAGGTTTGTTATGGTAGTGTCACCAATTTATAAACAGCCTGCAATCGATTTGATATACGCGACTT